>NW_026715103.1:0-97243 GCF_029784015.1 Lycium ferocissimum | reverse complement strand
CCCGCGTTCGGGTAACCATCGCACGCTGCCCACTAATGGTGTCATGTCCGGCCGTATAGGCGCGGTGTAATCATATGCAGCCCGCCTTCGCGGTGACATGTCCAGCCATCTAGGCACGGCGTAATCGTATGCAGCCCACCTTCGCGGTGACATATCCGGCCATCTAGGCATGCTGTAATCTCATCATCATATACATCTCATAAAGCATGCATAAGAACCTAAGACAAACTGCAACTCTATCGGGGTGACGTAAGGTCGAGAACCCCTGATTCCATTATAGAGTAATCATAGTCATCATACCTCACCTTGAAGGAACTAGCATCATAAGGTAGGTCTAGCAATAATGAATAACATCAAAGAAACCGTATAAGGATCATTAACTTGGTGGCAATATCATATCATAAGCGTTAGGGTCTTCAAGCTTAGACTCATCACGATCATTATCATATTCGTAACATAGCATAAGCCTTAGAATCTTTATAAACTTTGACTCGTATTTTTCGGAATGTAAGAAGGTCACGGAGAATAAGGATAGTCATGTCATAAGAATCACGCCTTAGAAAAGAAGGGACTAGCCTTACATACCTTTACGTTTTGCTAACTTTATCACTTGAACGATTCCCTCCAATATTCATGTCTCTACCTTCAAGAGAATTCGTACTAAAATTAGATAATCGAAAACATGCTTAAGCTTAGGCTAAAGCTAACGAAAATTGAATAACATGTCCTTTATTTTTTATGACTTCCTCCACCTAATAAACAACTCCCAACATCAATAACAACACTCACCACACCTTAGTCAATGACTTTATCAAACTAGACATTATTAAATGTCCAACATTCCCTATCAAACTCCTTTATAATCCTAAGTATGGCACCACACCGTATCCATCCTCATACAATGACTCTACAACATCTTTAATACTATTTATAGCAAGATTATACTCATTACATATCAAGAACTATGATTCAAGTCAAGTCATGATTCAAGAATATCTTTATTTTCATGTTTGCACCTCATATTCTCCACCTCTCCATAATCCAAGTCTTTCAACCCCTCAATAGTCTAAATAACATGGAAGAATCATAAAACTTACCTTGATGATATGAGAATAGCCTTTGGATGAAAATAATTCACTTGAGAAAACCCTAGCTTTAATCCAAGGAGATTTCTTGACTTGTACAAACCCTAGAGAGTATCCTTACCCTTGATTCCAAAATTTCTTGGTGTTTACTCCTTGATTTCCCTTGGATATGTGATAATATAATGAAAGATTTTTTCTAGAACCTTCAACACTTAGAGAGAGAGTACAATCTAAAATTTTAGGGTGTAACTAGTCTATTTATAACTGGAACTGGAATGTTCCAGATGAGCGATTCGACGAGCGGTTCGACGAGCGGGTTGACGGTCACGTCGACGTGTCGACGGCCCGTCGACCTGCTTCTGCAGATCAGGAGCTGCAGAACTATATCGATGGCCCGTCGACGTATCGACGGTCCGTCGACGTGTCGACGGTCCATCGACGTGTCTCGTCGATCGGTTTTTGCAGATCAAAATTCTCAGAACATAACGACGATTCGTATTAACGGCCCGTCGACATAATCAACGGTCCATCAATTACGTCTGGTGCCTGCAGATTTTTTTGAGTCAGCTCAGCCTGCGTCGGTTCAATCCGTTCAACTTCTAATCCTGCTATATACCTGGAATACCCACTAGTACCCCCATACACGGGGTAAAATGCTTAGCATCTCAAGACTCGGGTATAAATTTCCATTTCAAGGCATACTTGGCTAGAAAATCGTAAGTTCTTCCCACCATGAAAGCGAGAGGTATAACAGTACGTGTGGGTAGTCGATGTCCCATGATGATCACATCGTACTTTTGTATATCATTGATAGCCGAAGGGCTTATGTACATGAATGTAGATATGTTTTGGAAGTGATAATGGTTTCTTTATGGCTAGTTGCGTTAGGAATAATAAATGCATTCAAGATGAGTATGATGATAAGTATAATGAGTGGTGCTCGATAGTCTGCTCTGGGTACCCATCACGGCCCCCAAGTCGGGTCGTGATAAAAGTGGTATCAGAGCAGTTCATTCCTAGGGTGCGTCTACGAGCCGTGTCCAGTAGAGTCTTGTTTATTGGTGTGAAGCGCGCCACACTTATAAACAAGAGGCTGCGGGGCATTTAGGAATGATTGACCTTCCTTCTTATCAGAGATCATGCGATAGAACCATAATATAAGTATTCCCTTTTTTCCCTAACCGTGCGTTATGTTTTTAGCAAAGTTGATGAAAAGAAAAAGCTACAGCCCGTGGCGGCAAGATAAAGGGGTCGAAGAGGGATTGAACGGGGCCGTCTATGGATATGGAGGAGAGAGAACCCCGTGGTAAGGCCCTATTTTCGTTCTCGCATACTTTGCCCACCCGAGAGGGGCAAGAGGGAGCCTCAACCGTGGCTCCGCATCCCCAGCTTCCTCCACCGTATACCTCAAGCTGTGGAGATTTAGCGTGCCATCCTTTTTCTAACCCACTATTAGTAGCCGCTCAAGCTCGGCGGCAGACGCGGATGCGGCGTGTGTGTTAGAGAAAAGGGTCTTCGGCCTTTGTGGTACACTACCTCAAAACATAACGAATGCGATCAAATATATAACGGAAGCCGATACGGCTATATTTCAAATTTAGATAATTTTCAGAAAATTTCGGCAGAGTTTCTTTTGTTTTATAGACTAACCAAAATAATCCTGCACGCAGAAAATACCAACAAAGGCCGCACAGGGCCAACAGAATATCATATATACGTATGCGGACCGGCCGCCGCGGCGAAAGGAATCGCCCAAACATAACAGATACAAACACAGTCATACGGAAGTAGGCACAACCCACAAAATATGTCCACAGACCTCTAGACAGACAGACAGAATCATATGACGGGACAGGGCCCCGCCGTACCCAAAATAATCCAAATATACATAAGAACATACATAACAAAGATATATACCAAAATGTACGCTCCGGACCGAAAGGAGCAATCCAAGATAGCAGAAATGGGTAGCCTACAGTGGGGGATCACCAACGTCTGTACCTGCGGGCATGAAACGCAGCCCCCGAAGAAAGGGGGTCAGTACGAAAGAAGTACTGAGTATGTAAAGCATAGAGTACAGAAGTCCAGATCACAAACAAACATAATAGAGATACGGAGAGAAAATATCAAATTAATATAACAAAATCTGTACCGAAAACATATGTACAAAATGCAAATCAAAATCATGCATAACGCTCGGAACGTGGTCACCACTCCGACACCGGTGCCACAACACAAAGATACTCCGAGGTTTCATATCTCCGAACATCTCCGAACATGTCACATCATATCATCATACAAATCATATCAAAAGCCATATCACAAAGATAACTCCAGAACGGTAACCGGCCCTATGGCGAGGTCTCGGAAACCGTAACACAGAGATACTACCGAATTTAGCATAAGGCGCACGATCACAAAACCGGCCGGAACGGTGAACGAAGTCATAACAAGGCACGAACGGAGTCGTGAGCAAACCATGCAATTCGTATGTCAAAATAGCTTTTCAAAACTTGATTACTTCATAAGTCGATTTATTAATCAAAACAGTCAGATAATTAATTAGTACGAAAGTTTGTTCCACAATATATTTCCGAAATGGTACGTATGGTTCCAAAACGTAGCATAGTATCTCATAGGGTTCAAGACATCATTTCGTGATGAACAATTTCAAAATCGAAGATTCTTTATCGAAAATTTATCCAAAAAGGATCCTAGTAGGACAAACAAGGCATTTCGGGGTCAGCGGGCCCACCTCGGATCAAGTCGAGGTGGAAATCATAATTTATGGACGTTTAGGGTCTATAAGATCATACATAATGATTTCAAAGTAAACTTATCACATTTACATAAATTTCGAACGTTAGATAGCTTTCTAGCCAAAATAGAGTCAATAGGCTTCAATTGGATTGAATGAATAGTAGCCATTTTATAAATTGAATTTCGAGGAGCAGAATTGCTCCCGGAGTTCCGATATCAACCTAGCATACTAAGACATGCCAAAGAAAGGAATGGGGAGCTTTACATACCTTAGATACGTCGTATGCTCACCCAAAACTCAGATCCCGTTTCGTCCAGAATCTGCAAATGGTCAAAGTTACCTATTAGGAATCTTAAGGCTTAAGAGTTCATTAAACCTTGTTTTTGTCTGCCGAAATTTCGGCAAAGACTACCCCTATATATATAACACCCCCGAGACTTAGCTCGGCTTACTAAACATCAACAACAACAACCCAAACGTCACAAACAACATAAACCACAACCAAATCGTTCTAGCTTCAATATTCTATCTTACTAGCCGAATTGACAACTTTCATTCGAACTTCACAATATCAGACTAATATCCACGTTACCATACTCATTTACTTATTCAAAGTGACCCAAACACATTCCAATCATATTCCAAACATTATACACAAATTTAAGATGTTCGTCACTTTCCATATTCCTTTCAAAATGTCAACAATTCCGACGAACATACTAACTTGCACTATTTCATTCCGAATTCATTAATAACAACCATAAATCACATTTAAAGTCTTCATATCATAATTATACAAGGATATACACAATATGCCAAAATCATGCATTTTCCCATAATAATCCATAACCATTTCCAACGCTAATTCGATTCGTTAAACATTCATTTACGTCATAAATACCACAACAACGCAATTAGCAAACCAAACAAACTTGAATTCATCCCACTTCTTCTTCTATATAGCCCACGGCCAACCATGGCCTTCACACACACACACGGTTTACACACACATCACAACCACGGAATTCTCGTCTATTTTCAATCCTTATCATATTCATACAACTTCCATAACACAAGAATGGAAAGATGCTTACCTTTTCTTGAATTCCAACTTCGCCGCAAACGTCGCTCCTCCGCTAAGCCAATTATATCAAGTTGGAGAGCGTCTTGAACTCACTACGAATATGAGAAGAGCAAGATTTTTTTGGATTAGAAACCAAGCTAGAAAATTTTTTTCTAAGGGGGCTGTTCGGCCGAATTTGGCTAAGCTTTGTTCTTCTTTTTTTTTTCTTTCTTGAACATTCCATACACACACACATATATATATAGCATGATTAGTGATCACATGGAGATCACATGATCACTTAAAGGGGCTTGGGCCTTGGCCTTTGGCCGGCCACCCCATAGACTTGGGCCCAAAATTTTTTTCAAATTTTTCTTGGCCCAATTCGTTGAACGCTCGTTTTGTAATTTCCGAAACAAATTTCCAAAATTCTAAATTTGCCCTCGGCCTTCCCCGACGCCTTTACACTAATAATTCCACAAACGACATAAGCATATTAACTAAAATCAATTTATTGCCTTGTAACACACAAGTCTTAATTATTCTCATAATTTCCAATTATGCAAAAACACGGGACATAACATTCTCCCCCCCTTTAGGAACATTCGTCCTCGAATGTTAGACATAAGGCCTTATAAGCATAACGGGGGAAGTCCCTGTTTATAGTTAATATTCACAAATCATTTTCTCAATCAATGTAACAAACTTAGGAATTCAGATTACCTGTAGGAGCAAGGAATAGGTGAGGATATTTTCTCTTCATGGCGTCCTCGGCTTCCCAAGTTACTTCTTCGCGATTGTTATTCCGCCACAGGACTTTAACAGAAGGCACATCCTTAGTGCGCAGTCTCTTCTCCTGGCGATCCAGAATAGCCACAGGCTGCTCTTCGTAAGATAAGTCCTCTGTTACCTGAATATCATCTGCAGGAAATACTCTGGAAGGGTCACCAATACACTTACGGAGCATGGATACATGAAATACCGGATGTACTGCTTCCAGGTCGGATGGTAAATCCAGCTCATATGCGACCTGACCCATCTTCCGAATAATCTGATACGGCCCGATATATCGTGGACTGAGCTTACCCTTTTTGCCGAACCTCATTACACCCTTCATAGGTGATACTTTCAGGAATACCCAGTCACCAATATCGAATTCCAACGGTCGACGCCGCTTATCAGCATAAGATTTCTGTCGACTCTGGGCCGCTAGTAACCGCTCTCGAATCAGTTTCACTTTATCAACTGCCTGCTGGACAATATCTGGACCGATTAATTGAGTTTCACCTACATCGAACCACCCAATCGGAGATCTGCACTTCCTACCATATAAGGCTTCATACGGTGCCATCTGGATACTGGAATGATAACTATTATTATAAGCAAATTCAATAAGAGGCAAGTGATCATCCCAGCTACCTTTGAAATCAATAACACAGGCCCGTAGCATATCTTCTAACGTCTGAATGGTGCGCTCGGCCTGTCCGTCGGTCTGAGGATGAAATGCAGTGCTAAGGCTCACCTGAGTCCCCAATGCCTCTTGAAACGACGTCCAGAAATTAGCTGTAAATTGTGCACCTCGGTCGGTAATAATAGACACGGAACTCCGTGAAGTCTCACTATCTCTTTAATATATATCCTAGCATAATCCCCAGCCGAATAAGTAGTCCTGACGGGCAGAAAGTGAGCCGATTTCGTCAACCTGTCAACAATTACCCAAATAGAATCATATTTGCGTGGAGTGCGCGGTAACCCTGTGACGAAATCCATATTAATCATCTCCCATTTCCAGGCTGGAATCTGCATTTCCTGTAACAACCCACCGGGCTTTTGATGCTCAATTTTAACTTGCTGGCAATTTGGGCACTGGCCGACGAATTCTGCAATGTCTCTTTTCATACCGTCCCACCAATACAAACATTTAAGATCATGATACATTTTAGTGGAACCAGGATGAATAGAATACCGAGCATTATGTGCTTCACCCATAATCTGCCGTCGCAGTCCTGCCACATCCGGTACACATACTCTGCCTTTACACAATAGTACTCCGTCCGGGGAGATTTCAAATTGGGTCTTTTCTTTATTAAGGGCCGCATCTCTATACTGGACCAGAATAGGATCCTCGAACTGGCGCTGTTTTACTTCCTCCATAATGGATGATTTGGCAATTTCTCGAACGGAAACCCCAGCATTACCAGAATCTGCCAAACGGACTCCAAGGCTGGCTAACTGATAAATCTCACGGACCAATTCTTTCTTGTCAGGCTGCACATCAATCAAACTGCCCATGGATTTACGGCTCAGTGCATCAGCTACGACGTTGGCTTTGCCCGGATGATACAGAATATCAACATCGTAGTCTTTCAGTAACTCGAGCCATCTCCGTTGTCGCAGATTTAGCTCCTTTTGCTTAAAAATATATTGGAGGCTTTTATGATCAGTGTAAATATCAACGTGAACCCCATATAAATAGTGCCGCCATATTTTCAAGGCATGAATCACCGCGGCTAATTCCAGGTCGTGTGTGGGATAATTTCTCTCGTGCGGTCTGAGTTGCCGGGAAGCATAAGCTATGACTCGACCGTGCTGCATCAGAACACAACCTATCCCAGTACCAGAAGCATCACAATAAACCACGTACCCGTCTGATCCTTCCGGAAGAGCTAAAACTGGAGCTGTGATTAATTTCTCCTTCAGTGTCTGGAAGCCGCGCTCACAGGCATCGGTCCACTGGAATTTTGCTGCTTTCTGAGTTAGCTTCGTCAGTGGTGCCGCAATAGAAGCAAAATTCTCCACAAATCTTCTATAATATCCGGCTAGTCCCAAAAAACTGCGTACCTCTGTCGGTGTGGTCGGTCTGGGCCAATTCTGTACAGCTTCAATTTTCTGCATATCGACCCGAATACCATCTGCTCCGACAACATGCCCCAAGAATGCCACAGAAGTTAACCAGAATTCACATTTAGAAAATTTGGCATATAATTTCTGCTGCCGAAGAGTGCCAAGAACTGCCCTTAAATGATCTGAATGCTCTTCTGCAGACCGGGAGTAGACCAGAATATCATCTATAAACACAATCACGAACATATCAAGAAATGGCCGGAATACCCGATTCATCAGGTCCATAAATACCGCCGGAGCATTAGTCAACCCGAAGGACATTACTCTGAATTCATAGTGCCCGTACGGTCCCGAAGGCGCCTCTTTGGAATATCGATTCTCGGACACGTACCGATGATAACCGCAGCGCGCATCTATCTTTGAAAAGTGTTTAGCACCCTGCAACTGATCAAATAAATCATCAATGCGGGGGAGGGGATATTTATTTTTAATAGTCACCTTATTCAGCTGCCGGTAGTCGATACACATTCGCAACGAACCATCTTTCTTTCTTACAAATAATACCGGCGCTCCCCAGGGCGATGTGCTGGGTCTGATAAAGCCTTTATCCAATAGATCTTTCAGCTGCTCCTTTAATTCTTTCAATTCTGCCGGGGCCATTCTATATGGAGGAATAGATATGGGCTGTGTGTCTGGCAACAGATCTATAGTGAAATCTATTTCCCGTTCAGGGGGAAGACCTGGAAGGTCGTCTGGAAATACATCGGGAAATTCATTCACAACCGGAACGGACTGAAGAGTAGGCGTCTCTGCTTTAATATCATGCACACGTACCAAATGGTAAATATACCCTTTCTGAATCATTTTTCTGGCTTTAAGGTACGAAATGAATTTACCCTTTGGTGACGCGGTATTGCCTGCCCACTCTATGACTGGCTCCCCTGGAAATTGGAAACGAACTACCTTTTGCTGGCAGTCCACATTAGCATAACAGGAAGCTAACCAGTCCATGCCCATAATAACGTCAAATTCAACCATATCTAATTCTATCAGATCAGCTTTAGTGCAACGATCACATACAGTCACAGAACAATTTTTATACACCTGCCTGGCTATAATAAAATCACCAACCGGTGTAGCTACTTCAAATGGCTCGATAGGCTCAGGAATTATTCCAATTTCATTAGCAACGAGCGGGGAAATATATGATAACGTAGAACCAGGATCAATTAAGGCATACACAGATCGAGAGAAAATTAATAATGTACCTGTGACAACATTACCAGAATCAATCAAAGCATACACAAATCGAGGGAAAATCAACAATATACCTGTGACAACATTTGGCGAAGCCTCCTGGTCCTGGCGAGTAGCCAATGCATATACGCGGTTCGATGGACCGCTAGACCCTGAAGCACCGCCACGGCCTCGACCGCGGCCCGCCGGTGGTGGTGCACCTCGCCCCGGAGGACGTGTAACTGAAGGAGTAGAGGATGAACCAGCGGCTGATCCTGTGGGCTGAGCTGCACTACGCAACCACCCGCCATCGGACAGTCACGCATAATATGGCCCTGACGGCCACAAGAAAAACAAGCTCCGGTGGCTCGGTAGCACTCCCCTGGATGTGATTTACCACAATGAGAACAACGGGGCCTGGGTGGTCTGGACTGGCTGGATCCTCCGGTCATCTGCGAACCCCCGAGCTCGGAACCCCGGCCGCCCGGATGGTCCTGCGCCATCATATCGCCTACCGGCGGACTGCGTACCCCTACCTGACGGAGGGGGATATCTACCCGACTGCTGTGACTGAGGCTGGCCGCCTCTGGAATCTCCAGTATACCCTGCAGATCTGGCCCTCTTGGGCGGCCTCCTGTCACGATCTCTGCTAGACTGATCTGCTCGCCGCCGTCCTCCATCCCCCGAGCATAGGCCTCGTAATCCGGCAATATCCATATCCGTCCGCGATGCCATCGACATACAAAGCCTCAACCAAATAGCGATCCACCCCGATCACATACCGGTGCATCCGATCACCATGTCCGCCACTATAGTAGGAGCATACCGGCCGCAGAATTAAACTCCGATTATACTCGCGACACTCCGGCCCTCTCCGCCGTAGCTGTAAAAATCTGTCAACTCTCGCCCTCCGCAACTCTGGGGGCAAAAAGTGGCGAAGAAAAGCAGCCTCAAACTCAGCCCAAGTAGCTGGGGCAGCACCCTCACCTCGAGATAACTCCCAGGACTCATACCAGTGAGCAGCAACATCCCGCAACCGGTGTGAGGCTAACTCAACGGACTCGGTCTGGGAAGCTCTGACCAGTCCCACTGCACGCCTCATCCCCCGAATAAAGTCATGGGGGTCCTCCTCGGGCTTAGACCCGGAAACTCTGGAGGTCCGCATGTCAGGAACTCACGAACCCGCAGACTGTCCTGTCTATCATCATCATCACCTCGTGGTCTGCGTCCCTGAACCTGGCCTGCCACCAGTGTCGTCAATAACTGGACAGCCTCTCTGAGTGTCCTAT
Organism: Lycium ferocissimum; assembly: GCF_029784015.1. Taxonomy (NCBI): domain Eukaryota; kingdom Viridiplantae; phylum Streptophyta; class Magnoliopsida; order Solanales; family Solanaceae; genus Lycium; species Lycium ferocissimum. The sequence continues at coordinate 86,965 of NW_026715103.1, read as the reverse complement.
CCTCTGCCCCGGGCTGGGGGGCTGGTGGCACAGGCGCCTGCGTCGCTGGGGCCGCTGAGGGGCCTACTCCGGCCTCCCTAGGTGGTGGAGTGGCTGAACCCTCTGAATGTATCACAACACCAGGTCTAGTCTGCGCACGAGCCCGTGTAACCCTCGGCGCTCGACTAGTCTCATCCGCCTTCGCCTTGCCCTTCTGGGCAGCCGTCGTCTTCTTCGGAGGCATCTCTGAAAGACATAACAATTTGGTCAGAAAGAGCCATCCTAATAACACAGCTCTAACGCACGATCTAAGATTCAAAGAAAGGTAACACCCTAAATGTCCTGTAGCCTCCTGTCTATAGATGTGGTGCACAACACACCGATAAACAAGACTCTACGAGACACGATCTGTGGACACTCCGAGGACAAACCGCTCTGATACCACTTTTGTCACGACCCAACCCCGTAGGCCGTGACTAGCGCCCGACCTGGGCACCCAGACATATCTATCCAACACTACCTCAAAACATAACGAATGCGATCAAATATATAACGGAAGCCGATACGGCTATATTTCAAATTTAAAAATTTTCGAAAATTTCGGCGAGAGTTTCTTTGTTTTATAGACTAACCAAAATAATCCCGCACGCGAAAAATACCAACAAAGGCCGCACGGGGCCAACGGAATATCATATATACGTATGCGGACCGGCCGCCGCGGCGAAATATCAATCGCCCAAACATAACGCCCATACAAACAAACAAACACGGTCATACGGAAGTAGGCACAACCCACAAAATATGTCCACAGACCTCTAGACAGACAGACAGAATCATATGACGGGACAGGGCCCCGCCGTACCCAAAATAATCCAAATATACATAAGAACATACATAACAAAGATATATACCAAAATGTACGCTCCGAACCGAAAGGAGCAATCCAAGATAGCAGAAATGGGTAGCCTATAGTGGGGGATCACCGACGTCTGTACCTGCGGGCATGAAACGCAGCCCCCGAAGAAAGGGGGTCAGTACGAAAGAAGTACTGAGTATGTAAAGCATAGAGTACAGAAGTCCAGATCACAAACAAACATAATAGAGATACGGAGAGAAAATATCAAATTAATATAACAAAATCTGTACCGAAAACATATGTACAAAATGCAAATCAAAATCATGCATAACGCTCAGGAACGTGGTCACCACTCCGACACTGGTGCCACAACACAGCATACTCCAGAAGGTTTCATATCTCCGAACATCTCCGAACATGTCACATCATATCATCATACAAATCATATCAAAAGCCATATCACAGCATAACTCCAGAACGGTAACCGGCCCTATGGCGAGGTCTCGGAAACCGTAACACAGCATACTACCGAATTTAGCATAAGGCGCACGATCACAAAACCGGCCCGGGAACCGGTGAACGAAGTCATAACAAGGCACGAACGGAGTCGTGAGCAAACCATGCAATTCGTATGTCAAAATAGCTTTTCAAAACTTGATTACTTCATAAGTCGATTTATTAATCAAAACAGTCAGATAATTAATTAGTACGAAAGTTTGTTCCACAATATATTTCCGAAATGGTACGTATGGTTCCAAAACGTAGCATAGTATCTCATAGGGTTCAAGACATCATTTCGTGATGAACAATTTCAAAATCGAAGATTCTTTATCGAAAATTTATCCAAAAAGGATCCTAGTAGGACAAACAAGGCATTTCGGGGTCAGCGGGCCCACCTCGGATCAAGTCGAGGTGGAAATCATAATTTATGGACGTTTAGGGTCTATAAGATCATACATAATGATTTCAAAGTAAACTTATCACATTTACATAAATTTCGAACGTTAGATAGCTTTCTAACCAAAATAGAGTCAATAGGCTTCAATTGGATTGAATGAATAGTAGCCATTTTATAAATTGAATTTCGAGGAGCAGAATTGCTCCCGGAGTTCCGATATCAACCTAGCATACTAAGACATGCCAAAGAAAGGAATGGGGAGCTTTACATACCTTAGATACGTCGTATGCTCACCCAAAACTCAGATCCCGTTTCGTCCAGAATCTGCAAATGGTCAAAGTTACCTATTAGGAATCTTAAGGCTTAAGAGTTCATTAAACCTTGTTTTTGTCTGCCGAAATTTCGGCAGCACTTCCCCTATATATATAACACCCCCGAGACTTAGCTCGGCTTACTAAACATCAACAACAACAACCCAAACGTCACAAACAACATAAACCACAACCAAATCGTTCTAGCTTCAATATTCTATCTTACTAGCCGAATTGACAACTTTCATTCGAACTTCACAATATCAGACTAATATCCACGTTACCATACTCATTTACTTATTCAAAGTGACCCAAACACATTCCAATCATATTCCAAACATTATACACAAATTTAAGATGTTCGTCACTTTCCATATTCCTTTCAAAATGTCAACAATTCCGACGAACATACTAACTTGCACTATTTCATTCCGAATTCATTAATAACAACCATAAATCACATTTAAAGTCTTCATATCATAATTATACAAGGATATACACAATATGCCAAAATCATGCATTTTCCCATAATAATCCATAACCATTTCCAACGCTAATTCGATTCGTTAAACATTCATTTACGTCATAAATACCACAACAACGCAATTAGCAAACCAAACAAACTTGAATTCATCCCACTTCTTCTTCTATATAGCCCACGGCCAACCATGGCCTTCACACACACACACGGTTTACACACACATCACAACCACGGAATTCTCGTCTATTTTCAATCCTTATCATATTCATACAACTTCCATAACACAAGAATGGAAAGATGCTTACCTTTTCTTGAATTCCAACTTCGCCGCAAACGTCGCTCCTCCGCTAAGCCAATTATATCAAGTTGGAGAGCGTCTTGAACTCACTACGAATATGAGAAGAGCAAGATTTTTTTGGATTAGAAACCAAGCTAGAAAATTTTTTCTAAGGGGGCTGTTCGGCCGAATTTGGCTAAGCTTTGTTCTTCTTTTTTTTTTTTTTTCTTTCTTGAACATTCCATACACACACACATATATATATAGCATGATTAGTGATCACATGGAGATCACATGATCACTTAAAGGGGCTTGGGCCTTGGCCTTTGGCCGGCCACCCCATAGACTTGGGCCCAAAATTTTTTCAAATTTTTCTTGGCCCAATTCGTTGAACGCTCGTTTTGTAATTTCCGAAACAAATTTCCAAAATTCTAAATTTGCCCTCGGCCTTCCCCGACGCCTTTACACTAATAATTCCACAAACGACATAAGCATATTAACTAAAATCAATTTATTGCCTTGTAACACACAAGTCTTAATTATTCTCATAATTTCCAATTATGCAAAAACACGTCCTACGCTGTCATATATCACTCCTGATGATGTTGACTGTGTTGAGGTGAAAGTCTGAACGAATCAAACAATTTGAGATGTCTATGCTTGTTAGTGACCCAATGATAGTTAGAATCATGATTTACGAGTAAGTTGATTGACAAAGCAGTAGAAAAAAATATATATATATATATATATATATAATGGAATTCTAGAAAGAGTGTGCAGGTACAACTTATGAGGCAAGCATTCATTACTTATTTCCTTTAATAGTAAACAATCTTGTGCTGCTGAGTTGCATATTATATATGTGTTTCGATATGTGTCCGATTAAGGCATGGGACGTGTTTTCTGGGTTATGTGCAGGTTTGGGATTGTTATGTTTACAAGGGAAACTCTACCAAAATTTTCCCAGGAATCTAAAGGAAATTGTGGGAAACTGTAGACAGAATTGCCGTGAACAGAAGAGGAGGCCAAAGAACGAGTGATTAAGGATGAAGCTAGTGGTTAAAATGTAGGATAAACATAGCGAGTATGTATTATACTAAGGGAATGATGAATAGGTTAGGATGGAGTAAAGAATATGGGAAGGGAGAATGGTGTGCTTGAAATAGAAAGAATTTTTATATATTAAGGAGAATTAAAGGATAAGCACTCGAGAAGAAGTTGTAAGTTAGAAAATTTGGCTAGCTCTTCGTTTTGGGAACATTAAGTTATGAGATAAACTTGGTGTGTATGTGTAAGCCGATGCATCATGCGCCGAATCAGATTATTAAGCTAGGCTTCACCTGAGGAATATAGTGGGAGAAGCTTTCATGTCACTATAAGCTCGCCTTAACAACTTTGGCGATACCTCGAGAAAAGAGATTCGAAGAGATGTGTTCACAAAAGCTCCTTGCCTTGAAATTGGTTGACCTTATGATCTCAGTTGTGACTTGTGATATAGTTTAAGTTATGCATCCGAGAATTTGCACAAATGATTACACGACAGGGATTGCTACTACAGATATGAGAAAAAGCGAAAATAAGATAAGATTGATCGACGAAACAAAAGGATGACAAGTGATGACTGCTCACTCTATGTGATGTGCATGGTAGAAGTGTTAGAAACAAAAGAGGAAGAGTAGGAGCGAGGCAAATAGGAAGGAAGCCCATTAGAACAGTAACTCGATAAACCGAAGGTGGAAGGGAATTAAACCCTGTGGATATCCCAAAATTAAGTAGGAATTGTAATAGGTGTCATGGAGTGATTGAAACTTTGAATCTTACCATGGGAATGGTCTGACTGATTAAATAATGACAAGGAATGTGGAACCAAGTGTGGAGTAAGATACTTATGCAGGAGGGATGAGTTTACATGACACCTCCCCCAAGAATTTTAAAAAGGGCCAAGCGTTACCCTGTTATTAAAATGTTGAGATGGCAGGGGACAAAGCTCCTATAGCGGTGTGACCTGATCAGAGAAGAGTATGAAAGGATTGGCGTTGAGCCTTAAGTCGTAGTTAAAAAAAAAGTAGATAATGAGTAAAAATAAGATGAGAAGAGGAGGGGTAGTCAATAGTACTCTGAAATATGCTTAGAACGATTGTCCTGTGGATGAAATCATCTATGGAAAGGGTGAGAGGTAAAACGGAAGAAGAAACAAGGTTGATTGTGAACGATCAATGGACTGACTTCATATGTATCCCCAGACAGTAATAAATGAAATTACACCCCCGGTGAGTTATACGGTAAAGGTCTCAGGGAGTGATTATTTGGGGAAAGGCGAGCCAAGAGAGGGCGAGTTTGTGGATGATACGGTATAGGGAGTATAGGGCGGTCATGAGCTACATCGATGAAATGATGAATACGCAGGACAATCCATGGGTCTTAAATAGAATTAAGGAAAGAAGCATAGGTATAAAGGAAATTTCCTTACGGTTTGATAGTGGTGGCAATAAAATGGTAACCAAAAGAGACCATCAAAGAAGTAGTCTTCGACCTTCCGAGGCAACGTGGCCGCCGGAGGCGTAAGAAAGAGATAATACAAGATATGGGCCGTAGAATGTAAGACGGCCGAGAATCCAACATGGCATCGTATAACAATAAGGCAGATTACGAGGTAGAGTTAACAGATGAGCATATGACGGAAGAGCAGTACTAATCCCAGAAAGATACATCGCATGAGTATTGGGGCTTCGGCTCAAGCGTAAGGTAGACAAGAATAAAATGGTATTTCCATATAATAAGGGCTCATACGAATGATTTTATAGTGAGGAGATATAGGCAACGAGAGTAAGATTTGGACTAAAGGGGGGAAGTGAGTGATGGACTGAGACGAGAAGTCAAGTGAAATAACCACCGTAAGCAAGTTACATGGATGCGAAGTTTCAATGTCGCATAACAATTTAGGAAGCATTGTACAGTGAAAGCCTTAAAGGCAGAGTGCTTAACTCAGAATTTAGTAATGCCTTAGCTAACGGGAAGATACGACACTAACAATAAGAGAGAGTCAAAAGAAAGTGAACAATTTAAAAGCAGGTAAATACGGGATGGTAGCAACCTAAATTCAGATAAAAGGATGTGTATGATCATCTAGAAGAGAAAGTTTGTGGATTATGCTAGAATTTCAAGCTTAAAGCACTCAAACACGAAGAAATTAAGGCCGCATAGAGAAGTAAATGTAATATGATAGGTTTAGGTGAGAAACTAGAAGCGGACAGTGTGGATAAAGAAGGAGATAAGGAGTAAGCTTGTGTAAGACAATTTCGTAGTAATAGTCAAGGATGAGGATGAGTCTAGCGCTGAAACAGGCGTGGCAATTGTAAAGAATCACATAAGCTATCTATAAAAAAAAAGTTGTCAAAATGCTTAGTTCTCTACCAGTGTCCGAAGATCGATACACTTCGAAAGATTTGGGAAGATGGGCCATTCAAGTAAACCTCCATCTTGGAATAAATAAGCGGATAGAGCTCGTTTTCTAACTTCCCAAGGTATGTCAAGGACCCGTACGTTAAGCCTTTAAGAAAGATGAAAAGACCTGTAAGATGACTTAGAATTGATATACATCGGTAGTCACTTAAATCTTGCAAGAATGAGAGGGTATTAAATCATTGGAGTGCGAAAATTTCATTTCGAAAAGATTTGGGGAAGATTTTTGAAAGATTTTATGAGAATTTCTTGCTACCCTCTCAAATGGTTTGGAAGTAATGAAGGAAGAACTGATGTAAGCTTGATGAAGATATTAGGAAAGAACGCGAAAGTAGAAGAGATGCATTGGGAAGCGAAAGAGGGTACGAAGTCCAAATATACGCATTTATCTCCACTCCCAGAAGAGGTTCGAGATGAGATGCCATTGCCCCCAGGTATGCAATGCAATGCTTGACTTTTAATGCTTTTGGTCGTGTGTGGCCATATTGTGTGTTGTGATATCGTAGCCCTGAGTGGCAGTGTTATTTTGGGTTGCTGTAACAAGATGGTAGTGCAATATTATAGGGGAAACTCTGGCGAAGTTTCTGTAGAACACCCCGAGAACTTAATAGTCGAGGACGAATGTTTTAAAGGGGGAAAGAATGTTACACCACGAAAAATTTCATGTCGTTGCACGGTGAATAGACTGACGCGAGGTAAGAAGTGTATGATGTTTCTACGAGTAAGAAAGGTTACTAAAGGTTATAATTAAGGTGTCAAAGACGTTTGAAGAAAGAGAAGAAAGTTCGTTAAGAAAGGCGAAGTATACGTTGTGTTTCGGGAAGGAGTTGCAACGTACCGAGTTAATGTTGACTTAATGATGTCTTAAAGAAGAGTTATAAAGCCCCTTAGATTGTTAATGAAGTGCTAAACAAGTGCCAATAAGGTTCCATAAGGATTGGAGACAAAACGAAAGGACGAGGAAAAGTTTCGGGAAATTGTGGATTGTACGCTACTTTATACGGACCATATAATTTATACGGCCCGTATATCAGTCCGTACAACTCTCCCAGAGAAGAATGAAATTCTGGAGGAAATGTACGGTCCCTTATACGGACCGTATAATTTGTACGGTCCGTATAATAGGCCGTAGATTTCGGGTCGGGTCAGATTTTCTTTTTCCTTATATGCACGATCCTTCTTCTTATTTCTCATTTCCCACTTCTTCCACACTCTCAAAAGTCCTAGAACCTTCCTCCAAGTATACCAAGACAAATCTAAGGTTAAATCAAAGATCAAACACCAAAAAGTAGTAGAATCAAGTGCAAGAATGCTAACTAAAGTGGATGGAAGCAAGGAATCTCTTTGGAATGGAAGCTAGGGTTTTCTTCAAGTGAACCATTTCCATCTAAAACTCATTTCTACACAATCAAAGGTAAGTTTTATGATCCTTTCATGTTATTTAGAATATTGAGGGGTTGAAAGACTTGGACTATGGAAGGAAATAGAATATGGAGCTCAAATGTGAAAATAATGGTGTTCTTGAATAGTAGTTGACATGAATCATGACTCTTGATGTATTATGAATACAATCTTGTTGCAAACGATATTAAGGGTGTTGAAGAAGCATTGTGTGTTGACGAATACGATGTAGTGTGGTAATTTTAGTTATGGATGATTTGAAAATGGAATTGGGAGAATTGAATAATGTATGATTGATGAAGATTGTTGATTATGATATTGTGATGTTATTATTGATGTTTGGCAGCTGTTATATCATACGGAGGATGTTGTAGAAACAGAGGAGATGCTGCCCAATTTCCGTTAGATTTAACTTAAGCCTAAGTATATCTCCGATTATCTAATCCTAGCATGAATTCCTTTGAATGTAGACTTACGAACTTCGAAGGAAGCGTACAGTCGGCAATTTAGAAAGGCGAAAAGTTATGTAAGGCTAGTCCCTTCTTTTTTAAGGCATGATTCTTATGACATGACCATCTTTATTCCCCATGACCTCCTTACATTCCAAAAAATACGTGTCAATGTTTATAAAGAGCTTCTTACGAGATAGAGATAAGAGACATGTTATGAAAATGACAATGATGATGATAAGTCTAAGTCTAGAAATTCCAAAGCGTATGATATGATATTTCTACGAAGTTAATGATATTTGTACGGTTCTTTGATGTTATCCATTATTGCTAGACCCACCTTATGATGCTAGTTCCTTCAAGGTGAAGTATGACGATTATGATTACTCCATAATGTAAATCGGGAGTCCTCGACCTTACACACCGTGCCTATTTGGCCGGACATGTCACCGCGAAAGAGGGGTACGTTCGATTTCACCATGCTTATATAGCCGGACATGTTGCCGCGAAAGCGGGCTGCATACGATTCCACCGTGCCTATATGGCCGGACATGTCACTGCGAAGGCGGGCTGCATGTGGCTGGACATGTCACCGCCAATGCAGGCTGCTTATGATTACAACGTGCCTAGATGGCCGGACATGACACCGCTAGTGGGCAGCGTGCAATGATTACCCGGACGTGGGCTAACGACGATGGTATATGTGATATGCATAACATGTGATTTCTTTTAAAGGTTAAGCAGGTTTTGTCTTCACCTTATGTTTCATGATTTCTTTATAATGCTAGTATTATTCATGCCTTACATACTCAGTACAATGTTCGTACTGACTCCCTTTATTTTTGGACGCTGTGTTCATGCCCACAGGTAGACTGGGAGGTGACCCAGATTCCTCAGAGTTACTCAGCAGATTCACAGGAGCACTCCATTACTTCGGAGGTGCCATTTTGATATATTATTTTTGTGTATATATATTTGGGCATGACGGGGTCCTATCCCGTCTTTACATTTAGTACTCTAGTAGAGGCTCGTAGATACTACGTGTCACGACCCGACTAGGGGGCTATGACGGGTACCCGGAGCTGACCACCGAGCACCTCACACCTTACATTAGGCTAATCATCATACTCAACCTGAACATATATAATCTCTAAAGCAACACAAGTCTATATACATAAGCCCTCACGGCTGCAAAAATGATATACAAGAGTACAATGTGCTCATCATGGGACATCAACTACCCACACGTACGTATCTACGAGCCTCTACTAGAGTACTAGACATAAGGATGGGACAGGACCCCGTCATGCCCAAATATATACACAAAAGAATATAATCATAAGTAGCACCTCCGAAATAGTGGAGTGCTCCTATGAATCCACTGATAAGCTCCTACGGATCTGCACTATCTCCTTGTCTACCTGTGGGCATGAACACAGCATCCAAAAAGAAAGGACGTCAGTATGATAAATATACCGAGTATGTAAGACATGAATACTACAAACACAATAAAGGAATCATGAAACATGAGGTAAAGATATAACCTGCTTAACCGTTTTAGGAAAACACATATTATGCATATCACATATACTATCATCGTTAACACGCGTTTGGGTAACCCTCGCACGCCGCCCACTAATGGTGTCATGTCCGGCCGTCTAGGTGCGGTGTAATCGTATGCAGCCCGCCTTCGCGGTGACATGTCCGGTCATCTAGGCACGGCGTAATCGTATGCAGCCCACCTTCGCGGATGACATGTCCGGCCATCTAGGCATGGTGTAATCTCATCATCACATACATCTCATAAAGCATGCATAAGAACCTAAGACAAACTGCAACTCTACCAGGGTAACGTAAGGTCGAGAACTCCTGATTCCATTATAGAGTAATCATAATCATCATACATCACCTTGAAGGAACTAGCATCATAAGGTGGGTCTAGCAATAATGAATAACATCAAAGAAACCGTATAAGGATCATTAACTTCGTGGCAATATCATGTCATAAGCTTTAGGGTCTTCAGGCTTAGACTGATCACGATCATTATCATATTCGTAACATAGCATAAGCCTTAGAATCTTTATAAACTTTGACTCGTATTTTTCGGAATGTAAGAAGGTCACGGAGAATAAGGATAGTCATGTCATAAGAATCATGCCTTAGAAAAGAAGGGACTAGCCTTACATACCTTTACGTTTTGCTAACTTTATCACTTGAACGATTCCCTCCAATATTCATGTCTCTACCTTCAAGAGAATTCGTACTAAAATTAGATAATCGAAAACATGCTTAAGCTTAGGCTAAAGCTAACGAAAATTGAATAACATCTCCTTTATTTTTGATGACTTCCTCCACCTAATAAACAACTCCCAACATCAATAACAACACTCACCACACCTTAGTAAATGACTTCATCAAACTAGACATTATTACATGTCCAACATTCCCTATCAAACTACTTTATAATCCTAAGTATGGCACCACACCGTATCCATCCTCATACAATGACTCTACAACATCCTTAATACTATTTATAGCAAGATTATACTCATTACATATCAAGAACTATGATTCAAGTCAAGTCATGATTCAAGAATATCTTTATTTTCATGTTTGCACCTCATATTCTCCACCTCTCCATAATCCAAGTCTTTCAATCCCTCAATAGTCTAAATAACATGGAAGAATCATAAAACTTACCTTGATGATATGAGAATAGCCTTTGGATGAAAATACTTCACTTGAGAAAACCCTAGCTTTAATCCAAGGAGATTTCTTGACTTGTACAAACCCTAGAGAGTATCCTTACCCTCGATTCCAAAATTTCCTGGTGTTTACTCCTTGATTTCCCTTGGATATGTGATAATATAATGAAAGAATTTTTCTAGAACCTTCAACACTTAGAGAGAGAGTACAATCTAAAATTTTAGGGTGTAACTAGTCTATTTATAACTGGAACTGGAATGTTCCAGATGAGCGGTTCGACGTCGACGGTCCGTCGACCTGCTTCTGCAGATCAGGAGCTACAGAACCATATCGACGGCCCATCGACGTGTTGACGGTACATCGACGTGTCTCATCGATCAGTTTCTGCAGATCAGAATTCTCAGAACATAACGACGGTACGTATTGACGGCCCGTCGACATGATCGACGGTCCATCAATTACGTCTGATGTCTGCAGATTTTTTTGAGTCTGCTCAGCCTACGTCAGTTTAATCCGTTCAACTTCTAATCCTGCAATATACCTGGAATACCCACTAGTACCCCCATACACGGGGTAAAATGATTAGCATCTCAAGACTCGGGTATAAATTTCCATTTCAAGGCATACTTGGCTAGAAAATTGTAAGTTCTTCCCACCATAAAAGCGACAGGTGTAACAGTACGTGTGGGTAGTCGATGTCCCATATGATCACATCGTACTTTCGTATATCATTTTGACAGCCGAAGGGCTTATGTACATGAATGTAGATATGTTTTGGAAGTGATAATGGTTTCCTTATGGCTAGTTGCGTTAGGAATAATAAATGCATTCAAGATGAGTATGATGATTAGTATAATGAGTGGTGCTCGGTAGTCAGCTCCGGGTACCCATCATGGCCCCCTAGTCGGGTAATGACAAAAGTGGTATCAGAGCAGTTCATTCCTAGGGTGTGTCTACGAGCCGTGTCCAGTAGAGTCTTGTTTATGCGTGTGAAGCGGGCCACACTTATAAACAAGAGGCTGCGGGGCATTTAGGAATGATTGACCTTCCTTCTTATCATAGATCATGCGATAGAGCCATGATATAAGTATTCCCTTTTTTCCCTAACCGTGAGTTATGTTTTTAGCAAAGTTGATGAAAGGAAAAGCTACAGCGGCCCAGAAGGGCAAGATAGTGGTCGAAGAGGGGATTGAACGGGAGCCGTCTATGGATATGGAGGAGAGCTAACCCCAGGGTAAGGCCCTATTTTGGTTCTCGCATACTTTGCCCACCCGAGAGGGGCAAGAGGGAGCCTCAACCGTGGCTCAAGCATCCCCAGTTCCATCACCAGATACCTCAAGCCAGGATATGAGGCAGGGCATCCTTTTGCTAACCCAATTAGTAGCCGCTCAAGCTCAGCGGCAGGATGCGGGCCATGGTAACAGGAGTTGGAGAAAGGGAGTTAGGTCTTTAGGGTTTGATCATAAGTTTTGGGGCGCTCCGAGGCATCAATTCTCTAGGCGCTCAGTTCCTTGAATAACTAGTGCCCCGCCACAATTTCCTGGACCGAGGATTGATAGATCCACTTATTCTAGGCCACCCCAGAGTCTCAGAGTTTCCAGTTCTCGGATTTGGAGTGCTTCTAGTCAGGCGAGGTCACCGGTACCACGATGTACTCAGTGTCGTAGATTACATTGGGGACCGTGCCGCTTGGGCTCGAATGTTTGTTATGCCTGTGCTCGGCCAAGCCATTTTAGGCACGACTGTCCATCGCTACGTGGTAATGATAAAGTTCGGTCTACGGAAGTAGAAGCTGGCTATGCATCATCGGTACGCCCTCTGAGGCAAAGGCCGCAGATGTTAGTTGGCGGGGATAGAGACCGAAGAGGATGCCCAGTCCAAGCGGGTCCCAGCATCATACCTATGCATTAGCTGGGCGACAGGATCTTGAGTCTCCCCCTGATATTGTCCCAGGTATATTGTCAGTATCCCTTTATGATATGTATGCATCGATTGATTCGGGTCCTACGCTGTCATATATCACTCCTGATGTTGTTGACTGTGTTGAGGTGAAAGTCTGAACCAATCAAACAATTTGAGATGTCTATGCTTGTTAGTGACCCAGTGATAGCCAGAATCATGATTTATGAGTAAGTTGATTGACAGTGTGTAGAAAAAAAAAATATATATATATATATATAATGGAATTCTAGAGAGAGTGTGCAGGTACAATTTAAGAGGCAAGCATTCATTACTTATATCCTTTAATGGTAAACAATCTTGTGCTGCTGAGTTGCATATTATATATGTGTTTCGATATGTGTCCGATTAAAGCATGGGACGTGTTTTCTGGGCTGTGTGCAGGTTTGGGATTGTTATGTTTACAAGGGAAACTCTACCAAAAATTTTCCAGGAATCTAAAGGAAATTGTGGGAAATTGTAGACAGAATTGCCGTGAACAGAAGAGGAGGCCAAAGAACGAGTGATTAAGGACGGAGCTAGTGGTTGAAAAGCAGGATAAACATAGCGAGTATATATTATACTAAGGGAATGATGAATAGGTTAGGATGGAGTAAAGAATATGGGAAGGGAGAATGGTGTGCTTGAAATAGAAAGAATTTTTATATATTAAGGAGAATTAAAGGGATAAGCACTCTAGAAGAAGTTGTAAGTTAGAAAAATTTGGCTAGCTCTCTTCGTTTTGGGGAACATTAAGTTATGAGATAAACTTGGTGTGTATGTGTAAGCCGATGCATGATGCGCCGAATCAGATTATTAAGCTAGGCTTCACCTGAGGAATATAGTGGGAGAAGCTTTCATGTCACTATAAGCTAGCCTTAACAACTTTGGCGATACCTCGAGAAAAGAGATTAGAAGAGATGTGTTCACAAAATCTCCTTGCCTAGCAATTGGTTGACCTTATGATCGCAGTTGTGACCTGTGTTATAGTTTAAGTTATGCATCTGAGAATTTGCTCAAACGATTACACGACAAGGATTGCTCTTACAGATATGAGGAAAAGCGAAAATAAGATAAGATTGATCGACGAAACAAAAGTATGACAAGTGATGAATGCTCACTATATGTGATGTGCGTGGTAGAAGTGTTAGAAAAAAAGGAGGAAGAGTAGGAGCGAGGCAAATAGGAGGGAAGCCCATTAGAACAGTAACTCGATAAACAGAAGGTGGAAGGGAATTAAACCCTGTGGATATCCAACATTAAGTAGGAATGGTAATAGGTGTCATGGAGTGATTGAAACTTTGAATCTTACCATGGGAATGGTGTGACTGATTAAATGATGACAAGGAATGTGGAACCAAGTGTGGAGTAAGATACTTATGCAGGAGGGATGAGTTTACACGACACCTCCCCCAAGAATTGTAAAAAAGGCCAAGCGTTACCCTGTTATTAAAATGTTGAGATGGCAGGGGAACAAAGCTCCTATAGCGGTGTGACCTGATCAGAGAAGAGTATGAAAGGATTGGCGTTGAGCCTTAAGTCGCAGTTAAAAAAAAAGTAGATAATGAGTAAAAATAAGATGAGAAGAGGAGGGGTAGTCAATAGTACTCTGAAATATGCTTAGAACGATTGTCCTGTGGATGAAATCATCTAGGGAAAGGGTGAGAGGTAAGACGGAAGAAGAAACAAGGTTGATTGTGAACGATCCATGGACTGACTTCATTTGTATCCCCAGACAGTTATAAATGAAATTGCACCCCCGGTGAGTTATACGGTAAAGGTCTCAGGGAATGATTATTTGGGGAAAGGCGAGCCAAGAGAGGGCGAGTTTGTGGATGATACGGTATAGGGAGTATAGGGCGGTCATGAGCTACATCGATGAAATGATGAATACGCAGGACAATCCATGGGTCTTAAATAGAATTAAGGAAAGGAGCATAGGGATAAAGGCAATTCCCTTACGGTTTGATAGTGGTGGCAATAAAATGGTAACCAAAAGAGACCATCAAAGAAGTAGTCTTCGACCTTCCGAGGCAACGTGGCCGCCGGAGGCGTAAGAATGAGATAATACAAGATATGGGCCGTAGAATGTAAGACGGGCGGAGAATCCAACATGGCAGTCATATAACAATAAGATAGATTACGAGGTAGAGTTAACGAATGAGCATATGACGGAAGAGCAGTACTAATCCCAGGAAGATACATCGCATGAGTATTGGGGCTTCGGCTCAAGCGTAAGGTAGACAAGAATAAAATGGTATTTCCATATAATAAGGGCTCATACGAATGATTTTATTGAGAGGAGATACAGGCGATGAGAGTAAGATTTGGACTAAAGGGGGGAAGTGAGTGATGGACCAATACGATAAGTCAAGTGAAATAACCACCGTAAGCAAGTTACATGGATGCGAAGTTTCAATGTCGCATAACAATTTAGGAAGCATTGTACAGTGAAAGCCTTAAAGGCAGAGTGCTTGACTCAGAATTTAGTAATGCCTTTGCTAACGGGAAGATACGACACTAACAATAAGAGAGAGTCAAAACGAAAGTGAACCATTTAAAAGCATGTAAATACGGGATGGTAGCAACCTAAATTCAAAAAAAAGGGATGTGTATGATCATCTAGAAGAGAAAGTTTGTGGATTATGCGAGAATTTCAAGCTTAAAGTACTCAAACACGAAGAAATTAAGGCCGCATAGCGAAGTAAATGTAATAAGATAGGTTTAGGTGAGAAACTGGAAGCGGACAGTGTGGATAAAGAAGGAGATAAGGAGTAAGCTTGTGTAGGACAATTTCATAGTAGTAGTCAAGGATGAGGATGAGTCTAGCGCTGAAACAGGCGTGGCAATTGTAAAGAATCACATAAGCTATCTATACAAAAAATTGTCAAAATGCTTGGTTCTCTACCAGTGTCAGAAGATCGATACACTTCGAAAGATTTGGGAAGATGGGCCATTCAAGTAAACCTCCATCTTGGAATAAATAAGCGGATAGAGCTCGTTTTCTAACTTCCCAAGGTATGTTAAGGA
Organism: Lycium ferocissimum; assembly: GCF_029784015.1. Classification (NCBI taxonomy): domain Eukaryota; kingdom Viridiplantae; phylum Streptophyta; class Magnoliopsida; order Solanales; family Solanaceae; genus Lycium; species Lycium ferocissimum. Next base: position 71,176 of record NW_026715103.1, on the reverse strand, counting down.
CCCGTACGTTAAGCCTTTAAGAAAGATGAAAAGAACTGTAAGATGACTTAGAATTGATATACATCGGTAGTCACTTAAAGCTTGCAAGAATGAGAGGGTATTAAATAAATTGAGTGCGGAAATTTATTTTCGAAAAGATTTGGGGAAGATTGTTGAAAGATTTTATGAGAATTTCTTATTGCCCTATCAAATGGTTTGGAAGTAGTAAAGGAAGAACTGATGTAAGCTTGATGAAGATATTAGGAAAGAACGCGAAAGTAGAAGAGATGCATTGGGAAGTGAAAGAGGGTACGAAGTCCAAATATACGCATTTATCTCCACTCCCAGAAGAGGTTCGAGATGAGACGCCATTGCCCCCAGGTATTCAATGCAATGCTTTACTTTTAATGCTTTTGGTCGTGTGTCGCCATATTGTGTGTTGTGATATCGTAGCCCTAAGTGGCAGTGTTATTTTGGGTTGATGTAACAAGATGGTAGTGCAATATTATAGGGAAAACTCTGGTGAAATTTCTGTAGAACACCCCGAGAACTTAACAGTCGAGGACGAATGTTTTAAAGGGGAAAAGAATGTTACACCACGAAAAATTTCATGTCGTTGCACCATGAATATACTAATGTGGGGTAAGAAGTGTATGATGTTTTCACGAGTAATAAAGGTTACCAAATGGTTCTAATTAAGGTTTCAAAGACGTTTGAAGCAAGAGAAGAAAGTTCGTTAAGAAAGGCGAAGTATACGTTGTGTTTCGGGAAGGAGTTGCAAAGTACCGAGTTAATGTTGACTTAATGATGTCTTAAAGAAGAGTTATAACGCCCCTTAGATTGTTAATGAAGTGTTAAACAAGTGTCAATAAGGTTCCATAAGGATTGGAGACAAAACGAAACGACGAGGACAAGTTTCGTGAAATTGTGGATTGTTTGGTACTTTATACGGACCGTATAATTTATACGGCCCGTATATCAGTCCGTACAACTCTCCCAGAGAAGGATGAAATTCTGGAGGAAATTTACGGTCCTTTATACGGACCGTATAATTTGTACGGTCCGTACAATAGGCCGTAGATTTCGGGTCGGGACAGATTTTCTTTTTCCATATATGCACGACCCTTCTTCTTATTTCTCATTTCCCACTTCTTCCACACTATCAAAAGTCCTAGAACCTTCCTCCAAGTATACCAAGACAAATCTAGGGTGAAATCAAAGATCAAACACCAAAAAGTAGTAGAATCAAGTGCAAGAATGCTAACTAAAGTGGATGGAAGCAAGGAATCTCTTTGGAATAGAAGCTAGGGTTTTCTTCAAGTGAACCATTTCCATCTAAAACTCATTTCTACATAATCAAAGGTAAGTTTTATGATCCTTTCATGTTATTTAGAATATTGAGGGGTTGAAAGACTTGGACTATGGAAGGAAATAGAATATGGAGCTCAAATGTGAAAATAATGGTGTTCTTGAATAGTAGTTGACATGAATCATGACTCTTGATGTATTATGAATACAATCTTGTTGCAAACGATATTAAGGGTGTTGAAGAAGCATTGTGTGTTGACGAATACAATGTAGTGTGGTAATTTTAGTTATGGATGATTTGAAAATGGAATTGGGAGAATTGAATAATGTATGATTGATGAAGATTGTTGATTATGATATTGTGATGTTGTTATTGATGTTTGGGAGAGGCATTATATCATACGGAGGATGTTGTAGAAACGAGAGGAGATGCTTTGCCCAATTTACGTTAGCTTTAGCTTAAGCCTAAGTATATCTCCGATTATCTAATCCTAGCATGAATTCCTTTGAATGTAGACTTACGAACCTCGAAGGAAGCGTACAGTCGGCAATTTAGAATGGCGAAAAGGTATGTAAGGCTAATCCCTTCTTTTCTAAGGCATGATTCTTAGGACATGACCATCCTTATTCTCCATGAACTCCTTACATTCTGGAAAATACGAGTCAATGTTTATAAAGAGCTTCTTACGAGATAGAGATAAGAGACATGTTATGAAAATGACAATGATGATGATAAGTCTAAGTCTAGAAATTCCAAAGCGTATGATATGATATTTCTACGAAGTTAATGATCTTTGTACGGTTCTTTGATATTATCCATTATTGCTAGACCCACCTTATGATGCTAGTTCCTTCAAGGTGAGGTATGACGATTATGATTACTCCATAAAGTAAATCGGGAGTCATCGTCCTTACGTCACCCCGATAGAGTTGTAGCATTTAATTGATTTCTTTTGCATACTTTATGAGATGTGTATGATGATGAGATTACACCGTGCCTATAGTGTCGGACATGTCACTGCGAAGGCAGGCTGCATACGATTCCACCGTGCCTATATGGCCGGATATGTCACCGCGAAGGCGGGGGTCGCATACGATTCCACCGTGCCTATATGGCCGGACATGTCACCGCGACGGCGGGCTGCATATGGCCGGACATGTCATAGCTAATGTAGGCTGCTTATGATTATACCGTACCTAGATGGCCAGACATGACACCACTAGTGGGCGGCGTGCGATGATTACCCGGACGTGGGCTAACGACGATGGTATATATGATATGCATAACATGTGTTTTCTTTTAAAGGTTAAGCTGGTTTTGTCTTCGCCTTATGTTTCATGATTTCTTTATAATGCTAGTATTATTCATGCCTTACATACTCAGTACAATATTCGTACTGACGTCCTTTCTTTTTGGACGCTGTGTTCATGCCCACAGGTAGACAGAGAGGTGACCCAGATTTCTAAGAGTTACTCAGTAGACTCACAGGAGCACTCCATTACTTCGGAAGTGCCATTTTGATATATTATTTTTGTATATATATATTTGGGCATGACGGGGTCCTGTCCCGTCTTTGCATCTAGTACTCTAGCAGAGGCTCGTAGATTCGTACGTGTGGGTAGTCGATGTCCCATGATGATTACATCGCACTTTTGTATATCATTTTGATAGCCAAAGGGCTTATGTACATGAATGTAGATATGTTTTGGAAGTGATAATGGTTTCCTTATGGCTAATTGTGTTGGGAATAATAAATGCATTCAAGATGAGTATGATGATTAGTATAATGAGTGGTGCTCGGTGGTCAGCTCCGGGTACCCGTCATGGCCCCCTAGTTGGGTCGTGACAATATGTATAAATGAATGCAATGTATAAGTAAGATGAATAAATAGAACTCTCGAAGTGACATAAAGTCGTGCTACCCCCGATAAATATCTTTGAGCTAATATCATCAATATACGTAATCTCATGACCCATGATCAGAAGGAATAATCATAAAAAGAGTACATGAACATCAAAGATTAGAGTACTTCTAATGCTTCTAAGAGTAGAGTGATATGGAAGTTCGTTCGTTCGTTCATATCATAAGGATCAAGCCAAAATGAAAGAAAGAATAGCCTTAACATGCCTTGTCGTCTACCTATACGTCCAATGTCTAATTCCCGAGCTTATAACTCTACAAACAAGGCAACATACACCATAATCAGACCATATTCAACTCTTACAATCCATTCTAAATGAGTAGGTAACTTAGCAAAATTTGGACAGCATTTTCCCTATATTTCTTACTCCAATCCAACTCCAAAACAGCCCACAAACATGCACAACATCATCAACATCAACAACAACAAGATATAATCATATAATCAAGTAAAAATCTCTTCAAAATCCCATCCAAAATCAGTCTACAAGGCAACCACTTCAACAACTCACTTTATGCCTTAAAAAACATATTTTCTTCACCTTAAAACCAACAAATCCTTCCATACATGACTTAATAACGAATTTAAGGTTGTGTTCATACCTTGAACACTCAGAATCACCAAGAAAAATCCTCAGATTCGACCTCAAACACACAGCCACGCACCAAGCAATACTATTACTATGTTTTCCTTACTAGTTCCTTGATTCCAAGATAGAAATCCTTGTTGATTTGATGTAATAGAGCTTAGAAAGTGTAGAGAGGATATAGAGAGGTTAATAGATCAGTTGGGAGTGGAAATGAATGAAAAGTAACGTGGATATACATATATATACAAGCACACAGGTCAACCACCGCCTATGTGGGTCCCAGCGAGGCTGATTGTGCAGTCTCGCGAAAACGCGAATATCTCTCTATTCCGACGTCGTATGGATGAACGGTTTAATGCGTTGGAAACTAAACTTTTAGACCTTAAATTTGATAGATGGATCACCCCGTAACTCCAAGTATATTGGGAGAAAAGCTCAGTAACATTAGACCCAAATTTCAAAGAAAATTTATGAACGTAACTTGCGATATTTTTCGCCAACTTTTATTTTACAACTTGATTGACTTCAAAACTTAAGATACGAATATTATATGATTCAATTATCTTAAAACAGGACCTCATTAGCACATAAAGCACTCCTAGGTCAACCCCTAAAGTACGGGTTATAACACTAATTCGCTTAAACTCGAAACCTTATGGCAAATTGTTAAAAGTCTTTCTTAACCTTATAAGGGTTCTATGGTCTCTCTGGCCTTACGTTAGTTTACTTATGACACAAATTCCATAAAAATTTACGAGGTATAACAAGGAAAACTAACATACGACGAATCTCAACGTACAAAACTACGAGGTGTAACATCCTTCCCCCCTTAGAAACATTCGTCCTCGAATGTTTAGCTTATAGGAGTCTTTACAAATTTTGACAGAGTCTCGTATTTAACCATACCACTACCAACCTATCACACAGTAGCCCAACAGCATGATGCTACATAGGGCTATATCAAACAATGATAACCATGGCCCCACACGACCAAAAGAAGCAACTGTAAGTACATCATATACCTGAAGTGTTACACCTCGCACTTTCAGAGCATGATCATGCTACGTCCTTCACCGTATTAATGGAGTATCGGAGATGTCCTATAAAGTTTTGAAAGGTACAAGCCATGAGAAGTACGTAACAATGAAGTAAAGGATGAATTACGATCTCGTAAGTCGTAACCGGGAAGGACAACCTTGGAACCCAAGGACATGACCATAATCAAGTATGATTAATTATAAACATCATGTATGGAGAGTTTCAGAAGATTCCGAGACCAAGCAAATCGAAGAAAATAAGTTTGTCAAAAAATTGAAAAACGTTGGTAGAATTCTGGACAGAATTTTGGGTCAAATTTAGAGGGGTATATCTCTGGGTATATCAGGAGTTTTAAGGTGTTTCAAGAGCCTAAAATTAAGTTCGTCGAGTCTAGTTTCCAACACAACAAACCGTTCATCAATACGATATCGGAGTAGGGAGTTATGGGCGTTTTAAAATGAACAGTCAGAGGAACCTGAACCTGGGCGGAAATCCGGAAAGTTCACTTAAAAGCCCACTTATGTTTTGACCCAGCCCAATCCAAGTTTGGAACCTATAAAAGGGCCTTTACTCTTCATTTTATTCATTTTTCTTCAACTCTAAAACCGTCCAGAAATCTCCTAACATCTCCACCCCTCTCTAGAATCTCCCACACTTCTCTCTCCATCATAAGAGTATTCTTGAAGGTTCTCTACCATTCCAAAATATTCTATACCATCACAAAAGAGGATCAAACTCCAAAACCCCAAGCTAATTCATGGAGAAGGATTTTTCTTGTCTTTACTTGATGTTGTGATGAATTTGGTCTCGGAAGAAGTTGAGTGGGGTGAAGTTCTTCTAGTGTAAGGTATGTTCTCCATCCTATTTCTTATGATTAAGTTGATTTGAAGATTTAGCAAGTCCTATAAAAGAAGAGAATCATAGTAGAGAAGTTGCAAAGTATTAAAGTGAAGATAATGACTATGGAATGAATTTGAAAGGAGAATTTGGATTAATTTGAGATTAAATTGAATATAATTCTTTGATTATGGTATTGTGGATATTGTTATGATTGGTTGAGAAATTGGGGAAAAATATCGTGTGGGATGTTTTATGGAGTATGTTGGTGCTGATGATGATGTTGTTGATATTAGTATCGCCATTGTTGTTATTTTGTTGGTATTGTGATTTTGGGCTAGGGATGTAAACAGGAGAGATGCTGCCCGAATTTCGGCAGATTTTAAAAGGAATTAATTTGAAGACTTAAGATAAGCATATGACGATAAGCGTAACAGTGGTATGGATTCTCTTAAATATAGATTTACGAGCTTGGAAGGATAAGCGTTAAGTAGTAGGAGACCAAAAAGGTATGTTAAGGCTAAACCCTTTCTTTCTAAAGGCATGATTCTTTTCTTATGAATCCATACATGCTTTCCATAACATCCTTATTCCCAAAAAGCTAGAATTTCATGATTCTTAAAGTTCTTATATTGCTAAAGATAGATGTTTCCTATGATGATAATGATGATGATGATGATTCTATTTCTAGGGACTCCAAAGCTTATGGATTTGATGCTATTATGAGATTATTGAGCTTATTTCATGATTTTCTCGATTTTATTCATTGTTGTTGATCTCACCTTATAATAATTGTTCCTTCAGGGTGAGATATAGCGATGATGATTGCTCCATAATATAAATCGGAGGTTACCGACCTCACATCACTCTGATAGAGTTGTAGCTTTTATTTGGGCTCTCATGCATGCTTTATGTATATGTATATGTATGATTACACCGGGCCTAGTTGGCCGGGCAGACACCACTACGGTGGGCGTAGTGGGCGGCTTATGGATAATGATAATAACACCGTGCCTATATGACACGGGCAGACACCACTACGGTAGGCGTAGTGGGCGGCTTATGGATAATGATAATAACACTGTGCCTATATGACACGGGCAGACACCACTAGTGGGCGGCGTGAGATGACTACCCTGGACACGGAAGGCTCGAACACGGGCTAATGATGATAACACTATGACTATATGGCCGGGCAGCATAACACCGTACCTATATGGTCGGGAAGTTTATATATATATATATATAATGTTGATTTAAAAATTTAAAGTTAGCATGCATGGTATCCGCCTTATGAGGTAATCAGATGTACAGGTTATCTTTATCTCATGCTATGTTCCATATTTCTTGTTATGTTGTTATTCATGCTTTACATACTCAGTACATTATTCGTACTGACGTCCCTTCTTGTGGACACTGCGCTCATGCCCGCAGGTAGGCAGAGAGATAGATCAGATCCGTAGGTGCTTTATCAGCGAATTCTCAGGAGCACTCCACTTACTTCAGAGCTGCAGTCTATTGGTATTGGTCTTCATGGTCACTTGTATTCTATATAGAGGCTCGTAGACATATGTGTACAGTTAGACGTTTCATAACCCGATCGGTTCATATCGTTGTATAACATTTTAGTATCCTTGTCGGTCTGTGATGATGGACATAATTGTTGAAGATTATATAGAGATGTGCCGTTATGTTGTGATATATGTCCTTATAGATTATGATATCTATGAGATATCTTTATGGTCCGCCCAGGAATGATTATGAGGTGTATGTTTAGAGGGGTTCGGTGTGGTAGCTTCGGGTGCCCGTCATGGCCCTCTGGCTGGGTCTTGACAAAAATGGTATCAGAGTTGTTCGTCCTAGGGTGTGTCTATGAGCCGTGTCCAGTAGAGTTTTGTTTATGGGTGTGAAGCGCGCCACACTTATAAACAAGAGGATGTAGGGAATTTAGGAATGATTGACCTTTCTTTCTCATCTTAGATCGTGCCGTAGAGCTAAATTATAGGATGTGATGTCCCTGATTCTAATTCTAAGTGTTTTGATTGTGGATGAACAGTTGATTATGCTACTACGAGCTAATTGATGAGAATTGAAGTTATTACTCCGAGAGGTATGTTTCCTACCATATTGATATTGATAGAATTTGATATAACAACTCGAGCTAGATGTTACGAGTATTTGTGATTGCCCTGTGAGGCATTGGATGTGTTTTCTGGGTTGTGTGCATGAATGAGCCAGTAAGAAGTATAGAGGAAACTCTGCTGAAATTTTTACAAATTGAACTGTTTGAATGTCTATGCTATAGAGAAAGAATGAAGGGAAAATGTGACAATCGGATGTTTGGTAAGTCATGATTGAATGAACCATTATGAGACACTTTCAAAGAAAAGTTTTAGAATGATTTTAATTTAAGCGAAGAACCCTGCAGGGGAAAATGATTAGTAATTAAAGGAGTTGGAATGAGTGCATTTGAGATTTCAGAGAATTGAGATTTATTGAAGATATAGGGAAAGTTGACACTAAGAATTCAAATGCAGTATTACGATTTATAGATTGGTGAGTAAAAGATAACAAAAAGATATTGATATGGGAAAGAAAGTTAACGAGTAGGGGAATCTCAAATGCACTCATTTCGAACGACATTACCCAGAACTCGTAATGACCATATCAAGTTATAAAAGCTGTCTTTGGAATATCCTCTTCCTTGACTCTCACTTGATGGTATCCCGATCGCAAGTCTATCTTTGAAAACCATCTGGCACCTTGCAATTGATCGAATAAATCATCGATTCTCAGAAGCAGGTATTTATTCTTTATTGTCACCTTGTTCAACTGCCTATAGTCGATACACATTCGTAAGGAGCCATCTTTCTTTCTTACGAACAATACAGGTGCTCCCCATGGCGATGAACTGGGCCTAATAAATCCCTTTTCAAGCAAATCCTTCAGTTGTGCCTTTAGCTCTTTCAATTCTGCAGGAGCCATTCTGTAAGGAGGAATGAATATGGGCTCTGTATCCGGCAATACATCGATAGTAAAATCAATCTCCCGTTCTGGTGGGAGACCTGGAAGTTCATCTGGAAATACATCCAGAAATTCATCTACTACCGAAACAGATTGGAGAGGTTGCGGCTTTGCTTCGGTATCATGAACCCAAACTAAATGATAAATATAGCCCTTAACAATCATCTTCCTCGCTTTGAGATAGGAAATAAACCTACCTCTTAGGGACGTTGTATTACCTTTCCATTCTAACACTGGTTCTCCCGGAAACTGGAATTGAACCATTTTCGTTCTACAGTCAACATTGGCATAACAGGAGGCCAACCAATCCGTGCCCATAATAATATCAAAATCCAACATTTTCAGCTCGATCAAATTGGCTACAGTATGACGATCACACACCACAACCACGCAGTTTCTATATACCTGTCTCACTATTACCGGGTCGCCAACAGGAGTATACACCTCAAAAGGTTTTATTGGCTTGGGTTTCGCCCCAATACGATCAGCAATATAAGGAGTAATAAACGATAAAGTAGAACCCGAATCAATCAATGCATAAACATCATAAGAGGATACTGATAATATACCCGTGACCACATCAGGGGAGCACTCAAGATCCTGCCGCCCGGCTAATGCATAAATACGGGGCTGAGGGCCACTCGAACTGGATGCTCCCCCTCTGCCCCTGCCACGGCCTGATGGCGCCTGCGAACCTTGCCCTAAAGGGTGTACAGATGATGAGGAGCCGGCTGCTAATCCTGTGGGCTGGACTCTACCTCTGTCACCCACCAATGGACAATCACGCATCATATGCCCAATCTGACCACAGGCATAACAAGCATCTGAACCTCGGCGACACTGACCCGTATGTAACCTACCACACTGGTTGCATCGTGGTACAGGTGGTCTCCTCTGACTGGGATCGCCTCCATACTGGGAACCCGAAACTCTAGAGCTCTGACCCAGTTTAAAATAAATAGGGCGGTCAAATCTCCTACCCGCGAATCGAGGAGGCGCGCTAGTTGCAGATTGACCCGAATACCTAGAGTAATGCTGCCTCTGACCCCCTCTATACTCATTGCTAGCACCTGCAGATCTGGCCTTCTTACTATGCCCTCTATCAATATTACCCTCACCTCTGTGCGGCTGCTGCTGCTCTTCCAAATTCTGAGCATGGGCCTAAATACGGGAGATATCCATCCCCTCCTGGAGTGAAGCTGTCAGACAATCCTTAATCAAATGTGATCCCAAACCACTCACAAACCTGTGGACACGGTCCCCCATGTCGGCTACCATAGCTGGAGCATATCTAGCCAACGAATCAAATCGAAGACCATACTCTCGGGCGCTCATATTTCCATGTCTAAGATTTAAAAACTTATCAGCTCGGGCCCGTCGGACCTCGAGTGGCAAATAATGGCAGATGAAGGCATCTACGAACTCCTGCCATACCGGGGGAGGTGCATTTTCCCCTCTCGAAGATATCCAATTGTTATACCAAAGAACGGCCATTTCTCGCAATCTATAGGAGGTCAATTCCACTGACTCAGTATCAAAAGCGTCTATTAGCCTCAACGTCCTCAACATCTCATCTATAAAACCCTGCGAATCTTCATTCGGTTTCGACCCGTAAAATTCTGGAGGATTCAAGCTAATAAAATCGCGGGCTCTTGCACTAACCACTCTATCACCTTGACCCGCACCCTGCCGCTGAGCCTGGGCGGCAACTAACTGGGTCAAAAATTGAATAGCCTCAGTCATATGTTGGCCTGAGGCACCTAGTGGAGGGATTGGAGGTACTGGAGATGGAGTTGTAACCCTTTCATGCTCCTCTGGGACAACTGGAGTGTGAGAGGTCCGGGATGGAACCTCATTATGGGACTCACCCTCCTCTATATTTGCCGGTGGTTCCCGTTCAGTCCGCCTTCCTGTCGCTGTTTTGCCCTTCTGGGCAGCTGTCGCCTTCCTCTTCATAGGCATTGCTGAAATCATAACACACGATTAGGAAAAAAGAGGATCCTTATGCCATGGCTCTATCGCACGATCTATGAAGGAGAAAGAAGGTCAATCATTCCTAAATGCCCCGCAGCCTCTTATTTATAAGTGTGGCGCGCTTCACACCCATAAACAAGACTCTACTGGACACGGCTCGTAGACACACCCTAGGACGAACTGCTCTGATACCATTTCTGTCACGACCCAACTAGAGAGCCATGACGGGTACCCGGAGCTAGCCTACCAAGCACCATCTAACATACTTCTTCCCATCTATCTTGGTGGATCACATGTCTAACTCTCAATTCACACCACATGAATGAATGTAAATTCTCAAAGTAAGCTCATCGTAAACAACCTTCAACTACACCTCACATACATATATACGTGCAAGCCCATAAGGCTACAGAAAATGATATACAAAATATACATTAGGGAGACCATGAAACTTCTAACTATTCACATATGTCTACGAGCCTCTATCTGGAGTACCAAGAATCATAAGGACGGGACAAGACCTCGCCATGCCCAATATATATACAAAAGAAGTATACCAATAAATTCCAACTCTGAAGTAGTGGAGTGCTCCTGTCTCTCAGCTGACAAAGCTCCCAGGGGCCTGGATCGTCTCCCTGTCGACCTGCGGGCATGAACGCAACGTCCACAAAAGAAAGGACGTCAGTACGAACAATGTACTGAGTATGTAAGGCATAAATAATAATGTAACAAAGCAATAAGGAAACATGAGAGAAAGAGATAACCTGTATATCAAGCTGCCTCTTAATGCGGAAGCCATGCACGCTAATTACTACTTATAAAACAACATAAACACATACATAATCATCATTAGCATGCGTCCAGTCCTCCCGCGTCCGGGGTAATCATCTCACGCCGCCCACTAGTGGTGTCTGCCCGGCCATGAAGGCACCATGTTATCATTATCCATAAGCCGCCCACCGAAGTGGTGTCTGCCCGGCCATAAAGGCACGGTGTTATCATTATCCATAAGCCGCCTACCGAAGTGGTGTTTTCTCGGCCAATTAGGCACGGTGTAATCATACATAAACATAAGCATGCATGAGAACCCAATCAAAAGCTATAACTCTATCGGAGTGACGTAAGGTCGGTGACCTCCGATTATGCTATGGAACAATAATCGCCGCTACATATCACCTTGAAAGAGCAATGATCATAAGGTGAGATCATCAATAATAAATAGCATCAATAAGCATGTGGCAACTCAATAGTATCATAAAAACGTTGAGAACTTTAAGCTTTAGCCTTTCTAGCATGAAATCATCATCACTATCTTGTCTTACTTTGAAGGAATGACAACATAAGATGAGTTCAACTATCATGAACATAATAAAGAATTACATGGTGAGCTTAATCATAATAAGACTCTTGAGAGTGAAGGTTCTCTAGGGCTTCTAGGAGTAAAAGGTACATGGATAGCATATGGGGGATCATAACGTAGGATTTATGCCTTTGAAAGAAAAGGGTAGCCTCACATACCTTCACATCTCTTTAACGACTAAACGTTTTCCTCGAAAGCTCACAAATTCTACCTTCAAGAGAATTTTCAAAGTTAGTCTTGAAAACATGCTTAAGCCCAAACTAATGCGACTAAGAAAGCTGACGGAATATGGGCAGCATTTCCCCTATTTCATCAACTTCACCATTTCATAAAACAGCCCCCACACAACAATAACAACATCCATAATATCATGATCAAGGAATTATATTCAATTTAATATCAATTCAACCAACATCCCCTTTTTAAGTGCACACCATAGTCATCTTCTTCACTACAACCCCCATAGCTTCTCCACTTTAATTCTTTTCTTTTTTTAAGGAGTCACTAGACCCATATCAATCTAACCACATAACTAAGATGAAATACATACCTTATGGCCAAGTAATCCCGCTTAGCTCAAATCTCTTCAAGACCAAGTTCACTCCAGCCTTGAAAGAAATCAAGAACAATCACTTTCTTTGGATTACCTTAGGGTGTAAATGTTAATTCTCTCTTTGGATGATTATGAAAGGATGAAGAGTGTTAAGGAAACTTTAAGAACCTCTTGGAAGTCTCTAAAGAGGTGGAGAAATAAGTGGGAAAAGTTAGAATGAACTTAGGGTCATTTGGGGTTTAAAAAGGTGGCAACTTCGTACCCCCGCACCGCCTTGCGGTGGAGATGCGGCGTCGCATGGTGGAGATACGGCCGCATCTCCTCTCCTATCCTTAGGGAGGAGGCTGGGCAGTGAAGACTTCTATTTTAGGGAGTTTGCAGCCCATATGCGGTCCGGCATACTAAGTATGCGGCCGCATATGGCCCTGTTTTGTCCGATTTCACAAAAATGCGTTCTTTTGATTCATTAACCTCCAATCCTCATGGAACCTTCTTGGCACTTATGTAAAACTTCATTAACTATCCAAGGGTCTCTTTATCTCTCCTTCAAAATTATTCTAGGCAATGCATAGCTCAAATGATACAAAATTTCCTAAAACATGGCTCAACCTTATCTTCCTTCGACGGACTGGTTTCTTTCGCCTCAAATGTCTTTGGAATCTTAATTAGAATCATCAATTATCCTTATTCAACTTATGGGAACTTCATGTATACCCCAAACTTACCTTAGCCCCTTCGTAATATGAATAGTGTGAGATTTCCAAGGTGTAACACACAGCTAGGGGCATATCTAGCCAAGGAATCAAAAAGTAAATTGTACTCTCGGACACTCATGCTCCCCTGCCTAATGTTCAAGAACCTATCTGCACGAGCCTGTCAAATCTTTGGCGGCAAGTAATGGCAAATAAAAGCCTCTGAAAACTCTCGCCAAACCGTTGGAGGAGCATCCTCCCCTCTAGATAACTCCCAAGTCTCATACCACTGTATCGCAACATCACGAAGTCTATAAGAAGCCAACTCCACTGACTCAGTCTCACTAGCATGCATTACCCTCAACGTCCTCTGCATCCTATCGATAAAGTCCTGGGGGTCCTCATTCTGCTTCGAACCAAAGAACTCTGGAGGGTCCAAATTAAGGAAATCCTTGACCCTAGCACTAACTGCTCGGTCTGCATAGTCAACACCAACCCCCTGACGCCGAGCCTGAGCGGCTACTAACCTGGTCAACAACTGAATGGCATCTCACATTTCCTAACCCAGTGTGTCTGGCTGAGGAACTGGCGGCACTGGAGCTGGTGCCCCTCTGGAGAGGGCGGGGTATGCGAAGTCTGCGACAGAGACTCACTCTGAGACTCGCCCCTAGCCCTCGTAGCCCGTGGAGTACGGCTAGTAGCCTCACCTATCCGTGACTTGCCCTTCTGGGCAGCTGTAGCTTTCTTCAGAGGCATCGCTGAAATCATAACATATTAGTAAGAAACAAGTCCTTATAACACAACTCTACCGCCCAATCTAAGATAAGAAAGAATGACAACATCACAATGTCCTGCAGCCTCCTGTCTATAAGTGTGATGCACAAAACACCCATAAAAAAGACTCTACCGGACACGATCTATAGACAACCCTAGGACAGAACTGCTCTGATACCACTTTTGTCACGACCCAAGCCAATGGACCATGATGAGTGCCCGAGCTATACTTGTTAGACACTCCTAAGCATGCATTCGTAACGTAAACATAAATAAAGGTAGGCCACATAGATCTCCAAATAACATTCTACTATTTTATATGGAAAGTAAACCAAATGGAAGCAACGCTTATAAAGATCAACTGAATATAAACATGCTGACATCAAATTGCAAGTCGACAAGGCTACTATGGATAACCATGCAACAAATTGGAAGCCAAAAAGGCTACATAATATCCCAACTACATACAACTGTCTAAAGACCTCTATGAGAGTGCATCACTGTAGAAAGGACGGGACAGGCTCCTCACACCCCTATGTACACAAAAATATCGTACCAAAAATATGACAGCAACTCCGGATCAAGTGGAGCGCACCAACAACTGCTGAGTGGAGATCCTACTGAGCGGGACCGTCAGCCTGTCTACCTGAACCTGCGGGCATGAACGCAGCCCCCCAAGCAATAGGGGAGTCAGTACGAATAATGTACCGAGTATGTAAGGCATCAAAAGAGTATATATGAGGCATAAAGGAAACATGATACATAAGAATCAACATGTAAGACTGAATATCTCTGTAAGTCATGAAATACTAAATGTTATGCATATCCGTATGCAATCTGTATATCTCTATATACCTCTGAGAATCATGAAATATGTAAGTATCATGCTTATTCATATGAAACATGAGGTCATATGTAAATATGTGCACATATCATCATCAAGCCTCTGAAGGCATCCCATCCTATCATATCATATCGGCCCCTCTGTGGGCATCATCATCATCATCGTATACTAGCTGATCAGGTGGTGATGCATATATAACGCCTATCCCTTTCCTCATACCCCATATATATATATATATATATATATATATATATATATATATATATATATATATATATATATATATATATATATATATATGATATATAAAGCCTTCTGGTGATGGGTCATTGTGCATATGTATAAATGAATGCAACGCATGAGTAAGATGAATAAATAGAACTCTCGGAGTGACATAAAGTCGTGCTACCTCCGATAAACATCTTTGAGCTAATATCATCAATATACATAGTCTTAAGACCCATGAACAGAAGGAAGAATCATAAAAGGGGTACAGGAACATTAAAGATTAGAGTACTCCTAATGCTTCTAAGAGTAGAGTGATATGGAAGTTCGTTCATTCGTTCGTTCGTTCTTATCATAAGGATCATGTCAAAATGAAAGAAATGATAGCCTTAACATACCTTGTCGTCTACCTAAACGTCCAACATCTACTTCCCAAGCTTATAACTCTATAAAGAAGGCAACATACACCATAATCAAACCATATTCAACTCTTACAATCCATTCTAAATGAGTAGGTAACTTAATGAAATTCGGGTAGCATTTCCCCTATATTTCTTACTCCAATCTAGCTCCAAAACAGCCCACAAACATACATAACATCATCAACATCAACAACAACAAGATATAATCATATAAACAAGTGAAAATCTCTTCAAAATCCCATTCAAAATTAGTCTACAAGGTAACCACTTCAACAACTCACTTTATGCCTTACAAAACATATTTTCTTCACCTTAAAACCAACAAATCCTTCCATACATGACTTAATAACAAAGTTAAGGTTGTGCTATTACCTTGAACACTCAGAATCACCAAGAAAAATCCTCAGTTTCGACCTCAAACACGCAGCCACGCACCAAGCAATACTATTACTATGTTTTCCTTACTAGTTCCTTGATTCCAAGATGAAAATCCTAATTGATTTGATGTAATTGAGTTTAGAAGGTGTAAAGAGGATCTGGAGAGGTCACTAGATCATTTGGGTGTGGAAATGAATGAAAAATAACGTGGATATACATATATATACAAGCATACAATTCAACCACCGCCTCTGTGGGTCCCAGCGAGGCTGACTGCGCAGTCTCGCGAAAATGCGAATATCTCTCTATTCCGGCATCGTATGGATGAACGGTTTATTGTGTCGGAAACTAGAATCATAGACTTTCAATTTGATAAGTGGATCACCCCGTAACTCCAAGTATATTGGGAGAAAAGCTCAGTAACATTAGACCCAAATTTCAGCAAAATTTATGAATGTAACTTGCGATATTTTTCGCCGACTTTTATTTTACAGCTTGCTTGACTTCAAAACTTAAGATACGAATATTATATTATTCAAGTACCTTAACGCACGACCTCCTTAGCATATTAAGCACTCGTAGTTTAACCCCTAAAGTACGAGTTATAACACTGATTTGCTTAACCCCGAAACCTTATGGCACATGCTTAACAATTGTTAACAAGTCTTTCTTAACCTTATAGGGGTTCCATGGTCTCTCTGGGCTTACATTAGTTTACTTATGACACAAATGGCACAAAAATTTATGAGGTGTAACAAGGACAACTAACATACGACAAATCTCAACGGACAAAACTACGAGGTGTAACAAACACTTCAATTCCAAGATTACTTCATCTTGAAGTATCCTCCAAAGCTATTACAAGAAGGAGAAACAAGCTTCAACAACTCTTTGGAACCCTTTGGCACTTGATTCTCACTTTAGTTCTTTAACTTCACTTGGGGAAATTGATCACATAAGTTGGAGAGGTTTCTAGAATTGTTGAGGGTCTGGGGAGATGAATAAAATGAGATAAAAAGAGAAGGGTGCGAATTATAAAAAAAAAAAAAAAAAAAATCTTCCTCCGACTTAAATTTACGGTCCTATTATACGGTCCATAAAAATTATACGGTCTGTATAATTAGACCGTAAAATACCAACAGTGTCTCACCCCTACTTTTATCATTTACGGTGGGGGTCAACCAGATATACGGTCCGTAAAAATTATATGGTCCATATATCCGACCGTAAAACCCAACTTTTGTCGAAACACATTCTCGTCGATTCATTCAACCTCTAATCCTTCCAACATATACTAAGCATGAACTAAAACCCTCGTATGCTCAAGATGAACACATCTAATCTTATAAAACCTCAAAGATAATTCTATTCTCCAAATATATAACAACCAACTCACGAAGAAACTTAACATATAAAAGTACGGGGTGTAACATTCTCATTATTAGCAGGGGCACGATTCATGGAATGTGTACTCCAAATTCCTTGTATCAATAGGTTCAGTCATTCTATTGTGAAGGACACGAAATCCAAGAGCAATACACAACAACATTCCACACTTGCCTTATTTTTAACTTTTATTACTTTAATTTGGAGTCATAGAGGGTCCGGTTGGCAACTTAACCGGAGTCATTAGCTCAAAGCCCCATCAAGGCTCAGGCTATCTCTAACTTTTGCTTTATTTACATTTCGTTTATATCAATTTTACTGCATATTTTATTACTTTACTGGTCGATTCGATCCACGTGTCCTTGACCACGAACACAAATTCAACTGAACTATTTTTCGGGTAAACAATATCCAGAGCTACAATTCAAGTTTAGAAAGATTCTCCATTAATTAAGAAAAATAGTATATACCTTTGACTCATTCAAAGATTTGCTCGAGATGGCAAAATCTCGTGCTGATAACGTGTTATAAAATAAAGCTTGCAAATAAAGTAAAGAAAAGCAAGCAAGAAAACTATTGTGAGGCTTCTCAGGAAGCTGCTGCGAGGCTTTCAGAAGCTGCCAGATAACTGTCTACTTGAGCTACCTGTTTGAGCTACTTGTAAGTCGGTTGCTTGATTGCAAGCTTAAGAGAGCTACTGCAAGGCTTTTTAGGAAGATGCTGCAAGACTTTCAGAAAGTTACTTGCAAGCTACCTGTTTGAACTACTTGCAAGTTGCCTGCTTGATTTCAAGCTTCTTCAGGAAGCTATGGACATCCGCAATACAGTATATTTATAACAGAAACCAATTTTTTACCCTTTGTTGAATCTTAACTCATTTGGCTTTTTGTACCTCCTTTCTTCTAATTTGGTATTTGCTAAATACTACTCCTTTCGTTTTAATTTATGTGACAGCATTTGACTAGGAACAGGAAAAAAATTCCATAAGAATCATAAATACACCCTTATCTGCTACTCTATTAAACTCATATACAGTTTTCTAGTCGGACCTTTAATCAATATGTCAGGTTCATCCTCATATTCATCGAGTAACGTTGACACAGTGGACTGCGAAGGCGGGCTTCCGGGAAATAATGTCGAGCTTCAGGGAAACAATGTCGATTCCTCTGCGTAGGATTCTTATCGTATCTTCTTGCTAATCCTTTAAAGGGCAGACCCACAAGAAAAAGAGGTGAAACAGAAATCTAAAGCCATAACGAAGTTGGTGAAGTGAAAAAGGACGTGTTCTTGGATAAAATGATACTGAAGTAATATAGGTTTGACGAAAGCTACACTTATATTACATCATTAATGATAGAAGTTATGAGATTTAAAGGGAAAGGGAACGTGGGTACGGTAAAAAGGAGAAATAATTGTGTAATTACTCATCAAGAGTGGAGAAAGGTTTTTATACAGAAGGAACGTGCATATGGCTGTTACATTTCTACTCGATAGAAGGGTGAAGAGCTAGGACGACCAAGGGCAATTTGGTCAGTTGACAAAAAATCCAACTTAGAATAGATGTACATTGTGCAGTGAGAACATTGAATTTCCTAAAAAACTAGGCAATGATTTAATTTTTATAGTATCCCTAGCTACTACAATCACATGTCACTATCAATGCAAGAATTTGAATTCACTTATTGCCAAAAAAAAAAATCTAGGAACCCCAAGTTTAAGAAAGAATGAAAATTTAATCCTGAACCCCAAGGACTTCTCTCTAGGGCGACGGCTAACATGAAGCTTTGAGCTCAACTACGCCTTTCATGGCTTCTCAAGCCACTGGACAACTCCTGAGGTTGTCCAGCCACCACAACCCAACCCCCCACTCGATTTCTCAAAATTACTACAACCAGCGACCTTGAATGCCAATAATGCCCAAGTTGCTACTGCTTCTTGCGCAAACGGTGGCGCAACAATGAAGTTACCACCAATACCATTAAATCCAATTGTGTATCATTATGGTGAGCCTACAATTCAATATAGTATGGAGGAGATAGATAGAATGATCATTCAAGAGAATTTACAATACGCAGTTATTGGTAAGTTCAGTTATGGACTGCCAAACATGCACGCATTACGTACTTTAATTCCCACTCAATGTGAATTGAAACAAAATGCAACCATTGGATTTTTATGTAACAGACACGTTTTGATAAGATGTAATTTATTTGAAGATTATGTCACTCTTTTTTCAAAACCTGTTTTTTGGATTAAAGAGAATGGTTGGTATTACCCCATGAGGACACTAAAGTGGGATCCTTGGTTTAATCCTGAGGAAGAAACCTCCATTGCTATTTCTTGGATTTCCTTCCCATCACTTGCACCAAATTATTTTGGTCAATCTCAGTTATTTTCAATGGCAGCAGCTGTTGGAAAGCCTTTGTGTATAGATGATGCAACCAAAAATAAAACAAGGCCAAGTTGTGCACGTGTGAAAATTGAAGCGGACTTGTTGGCTGAACATCCAAAAAGGGTTCAAATTCAAGCTGTTGATACCAAGTCTGGGGAGATCAAGTCGAAATGGGTGAAAATTCACTATGATTTTTTACCTAATTATTGTAAAGAATGTTGTTTGCAAGGCCATGACGAGGCTACTTGTTGGAAACTTCACCCAGAATTGTTACTTGATAAAGAAGGTGATGAGGAAGCTGATGGAGAGGAAGAAAATCAAGGCACTAGCACTGTTGACAAAGCTGGTAAGGTGTATAACAATGCACAAAGGGTTGATCAATGGAGAAATTTTAACAAAGGCAAGAGAGGTATTATCAAGGTGTTAAAAAGTGGGAAAGTTGTTGGTGATATACAAGATTTATACAAGGGGAAAAGGGGCAAGGAACAGATGCATACTAATGGAAATAATCAACAACAGAATGCTTTGCAAACAGTTAAAGAGAGTGGTGATAGGAATCCAGGAAATCAGCTTGCTACAGTTTCTAATGTTGTACAAGTTGCCAATAAATTTGATGCATTGGGAGGAACTGAATAGGTACAGGATGAGGTTGTTGAGGTAGTCAACTCAGGCAAAATGGTTACAGCAACAGATGCAGTTAAAACTGCAGCTAAGAATGCAACTATGGCTATTGATGTTGAAGAATCAGGGACAAAATTGGTGGCGTTGCCAGTTCCTTTGTCTGCTAATGGTTCAGATATACAAGTGCTTGTTGATGGCAGTGAGAAGCAACTGAATGTGAATACAAAGTTGGCTGAGGCAAATACAAAGCAGGTGGTAGTAGCTACTATTTCAGTTGGTGATGTTGCAACTGTTTCACAACAAACGCAGTTGGATGCAGTTCTTCATAGGACCAACCACTGCAGATGGAATTAAGGGAGTGGAGAAGCCTCTAATTATTGATGCACCTGCTTACACACCAGGAAAGAAGAGGAATTCACCAATTAAGCAATGGGTGGAAACCTCTGTGTTGAAACAAATATCTGGTGGACCAAAGATTAATGAAGAGCTGGTCACTATAATTCAATCTTACCACGATATACCTTCTAATTCTGGTGGGGAAAGGAGATTATGGAGTGAGCAAGTTGAGGAGGACTTGGAAGAGGGACAAATTAATAGTGGGGACAAGGTGGATTATAAGCAGACCTGTGAATCAACAGAACCATCAGAGAATGCAATTCAACTTATGTTTGGTAGAGAGTTGAATGATGAGGTTCAAGGAAATCTAGTTGTAGAAGCTGAAACTGAGGTACATTCAGGTGCCAAGGTGCCAGGTTTAGTTGGAAGTAATGAGGAAACAAGGGTAACTGAACAGATGCAGCAGCAAATTGCTTTGAAAGTGCAAGCTGGTTCTAACACCTTGTACCAGCAGCCAGGTGATTCCCAGAAGTAACAAATTCAAACAACAGAGAAAGTGAAAGGCTTATCAGTAGCAAATAATAGTGTCACTGGTTTTAGTCAGGAGGTAGATAATTTTTCTACTTTTGGGAAAAATTCTGGTAGGCAACAACCAGGTGATGCAGTAGTAATAATGGATAAAGTTGCTGAGGATATGACTCCAAAACAAAATGCACATAAAGTAGTTGTTAGATCCACACCAGGGACAGTTCAGGGAAACAACAGTGGTATTCCAAAGGAGGCACATTCTAATAAACATGCAGCAAAATCTGATGGGAAAGAGAAGATTACCTCCCAACAGCAAAAGCAGTATGATGCAAAGAATCCAGGTGCACAAGGGTAGAAAAATACAGGGAAGCTAGAGGTAGTTATAACAGGTGGTGAAGCTAATAATAATGACACTGATAGGGGAAATTCAGGTGCAAAGACTAGTGCTCAAAACCAGGTGATGCAACATAATAGTCAAGTTGCAAACATTCAGTGTAAGGCTGGGAATTTGCAAGTAGTACTACTAGGTACTGAGGATAGGAAAATTGATATGGATGAGGAGTCTACTACACATAATTTTTTTAATGCTGTTAGGGAGGGTGATATATCACCTAGACAGGTGCAAAGTGGAAAAATCAGAAATAAAAGTCATACAAGGAAGGGGAGTTGGGATGGAAAGGTGACTGAAGAATTTATCCCAAGGCATATTCCAATGAGGCAAGCAAAACAAAAGGTGGGAGCTCCTACCACTTCAAACAAGTCCACAAGATCCAAGAAAAATAAATGAAGTTCCAAGATTTTTTGGAAAGGCTAGAAGATCAAGACAAGTTTGAAGAACTACACACTTTAGAAGATTTTACAAGTCCAAAGAACTAGGGTCTTGACTCTATTTTCTTTCTTGTATTATTTTCTCACTATCTTAGCATTATCATTTGTAATATCATCACAGAGTGTGTTATAAACTCTGTGATGATCATAGCTTATTTGGTACTTTCAAGTTCCTATTTTTTACATGCTTGCTAGTAATAGAGGCTTTTCCTTTTTTTTTTTTTTTTGCCTCAATAGGATTAGTAAGGTAAGGCCTAGTCCCCCTTGCTTTTACTTTTACCTTTGTGGTTTGCTTTCTAGAAAATAAATAAAATAGCCCTAGGCACCAAAAATGCCTAGTGGACTTTGCTTTAAAAAAAAAAAAACGAAGATTTTTTAAATTTGCGGTCCAAAATGAGTCTTAGTTATTTGTGTGGTTATAAATCATTTCATTATGGATAAAAGAGAAACTTTAAAGTTAAATTGTTTCTAAATATAGAAAGGTTACATTCTTTTTTTGTCAGACTAAAAAGAAAAGTGTACCACATAAAATGAGACCGAAAAAGTATATGGATAATTAGCATACTCAAGTTAAATGTAGGTTCTCTTTAGGATCTACTCGGAAAGTCATCCCCTAATACACAACTTAGTATTGCACAATATAGTATTTATAAACATCTATTTATTTGTCATAATGTAATCACAGTGTAATTACAAACGTGATGTTTGATTACACAAGTATAATTATAAAATTAAATCTTTTAAATTTTAAAAATAAAAATTACTCCCTCCGTCCCAATTTAACTGTCGTAGTTTGAATCGGCATGGAGTTTAGGAAATAAAGAGAGACTTTTGAATCTTGTGATCTTAAATTAATGATGTGCATAATGTACTAAAATGTCCATTGGACGTTGTGGTTATAAACTTGTCATGTAGGATATTTGAATTGTCAACTTATTAGATATAAAAAGAGGCACTATTTTTGGGATAAACTAAAAAAAGAAAAAGAAAATAAGACACTTAAATTGGGACGGAAGGAGTAAATATAAAAAACTAAACGATAAAACGAAATATTACCAAAGATACCTAGTAATTGGGAATGGTTAAATTGTTGGGATCAAGTATTATTGAAAAGTCGTCACCACGGTAGATGAAGTGTCAGCAATTCATCCTATTGAGTCTGTGTATACTGTATAGCATGTGATATGCTAGCCGGAGAGTTGATAATCAGCCATTCTTAATGACTTACCAAACATCAACTAAAATGGAGCCACTTTTTCTGGAGCCCAAGACTTTTCTAACCCAAAAATAAATTTTTGTGTGTGTGTGTGTAACCCGTTAAAAAAAAAAAAAAAAAAAAAAAAAAAAAACCAAACTAGACTTCATGCACAGAATACGTAGTGAAAGGGCAAAGTGTACATTTACACTTTGGTCCTTTCACTACGTATCTGTATGCGTGAAATCCCTTTCCCCCTCCCCCCCCGACCCCATCCTTTATTCTTTGAAAATCAAACTCAAAATTAAGCTTTTTTTCATACTTTGACCGAAAATTAGTCACGTCTCTAAACACCGGAATATAAATATTTTATATAGAACTTAATATTTTTTTAGTGTACAATAATATCGACTCATTACATCAAGTATACATATACATTTAGATCATCGTTTTAGAGGTTGTAAAGTGCTCAAAGTAAGTTTGAAAACTTGTTATACATATACATTTAGATCGTCGTTATAGGGCTCTAATTAATATAGGACGTCGCACGAGTTATTATTAATCAACAATAAATACTAAAATAACTAATTATCATTAAAAAAATAATACCCAAAAATATATATAATATTAACATAAAATGTACATTTTATTTACAAATATACAATCTCCTAAGGCTTAAGGATCCTCCTAATCCCACTACCCTCACTATCATCAGGATCCTCTCTCCTTCTCTTAATGACAGGATGATTTATGGCATGATCATCTTTTCTTCCCTTCTTCAGGCCCAGGGTGAAAGTATGCTTCCTGTGGGAGACGACGGCGGTATCCACCTGAGTAGCCTCAGTAGATGCCTCAGGAGATGATTCAATCGAAGGAGACTGGACCACAGGAGCAGAATAATGAACCTGAAATAACATATAAACAATTTAATGTTTCATAAACTAAACATGAAATAACATATAAACAATTATTTAATAAATTATTTGTTTGTAAAAAAACAAACTCGTGTGTCGTGTATCACGAGATGGCCCGGTCGAGAGGCTCCTTAGCCGGCTCCTCAACGGTCTCTGCGCTACCGGAGCCATAGGGCGGGAGGTGGAGATGGGTCAATCTGAACAAGAGGAGACGGGTCCACAGGTGCAGAAGAATGAACCTATAATACATGTAAATAATTTAGTTTAGATTAATAAAATAATTAATTAATACATTATTTTATTATAAAAAAAAATAAACCTGTGTGTCGATGGGCTCCTGAGATGGCATGTGAGAGGGCTCCTGAGCGGCCCGCGGAGCCGAAGATGCAGATGGTGCCGTAGGCCTGGATTTAGGATGAAGAAAGTAGTCATCGAAAATAATATCCAAGTTTATGTCCTCATCTCCATCTCCCATATGTAGATCACTAACTAGCACTTATGAAAATGATGACCAAGGATCATAATGTGGGAACATCTCTAGCGTATATCCAGGTCTCTGTGAAGTCGACGGCCTGGAAGAAGAAGTCGACCGAATATCTATAGCCGACGGGTCCTGACGGGTTATATCGTCAGGCTCATCTACTAGACCTCTGCCAGGCCGACCATCTCTGCCAGCCCGACCACCTCTATCAGCCCGACTAACTCTATCAGCCCTACCACCCTCAGGAACACCCTGCGTTGTAGGCTGCGGAATATCCTCGTCGACACGATGCCACTCCCCATGCCGGTGTCATACCGGTGTCGGTAAGTCGAACTATCCGTGCTGCATATGCGCGCTATCCGGGGTCGGTGGACTCCCGTAAGGGAATGCTCTCATGGCGTATCATCAGAGTCATCCGTAGCTGCATATATTTGCAAATTTTAAGAATTGAATAAATTTGTAAAGTAATACATAATAAGACGATGGATTAAGTTTAAGACTAATAAAACTTACCAGCGCCTCATACGCTCCTGAGAGTGATGCATATCCTCAGCTATCAGGACGCAGCGTCGAGGGGTTAGCAATCAAGGAGCGAGTGATACGTATGTACCACGTCATGTACTCATAGACCGGAGTGTCATGTCCGACCGCCGCTAGAGTCGTCATCCTCGCGTTCCATGCATCGACTTCCTGGTGCATACACGCCCGCCATGCTGCACTATCGATCGAACGCTCGTCCCTAGTATAGTGGGTGTGCTCCCAACGTGTAGCCACGGGTATGTTCTGTACATGCCCAAACTGTCGTAATACGCGATCGGGCGCGTGATGCTCAACGATGTCCATATGGATCAATGGACACCGTGCCATCCACATGTGCTCACCAGCTCTACAAAACGCCGGCAGCTAACCCAAAATCTGATCATACGGCGTCCATATGAAAGCTTATAAAAGGAATTCAACTAGTTAACAATAAAAGACTAACAAAAATAATAAACTAATGTTAAATAAAAAAAAACTTACCTCGAGCCCCGTCATGTGGTCTAACTGATCCCTAAACGGGAGAATGACATGGTGCGTCTCCACACCTCTGGTACGGCCTCGCGACCATCTCCGCGCGTATGGCATATCCTCAGCAACATAGTCATCGGGAGGGTGAGCAGCTATGGGCTGAAAAGGTCTCAACTTAGTCCACACCCATATCTGTCATAGTTATCAAAAAAATTATTTATCAGTCATCATTTTGAAAAATATATTTAGTGTTTTATTACACACACTTAAATATATTACCTGAAGAAGAGGGCTAAATGCAGCGACCTCAACCCTCTCGCCCATAAAGGCTCGATCAAATCCTCTGTACATGTAAGCCGGAGACGGCGGCGCCCCGGTTGTAACATCCCGGTGGTCTAGATCAACAATAAAGAAACGGATACCTCGTGCTCGTATCCGCGCACGACGTGTTCGGGAACATGATGCCCCCGAATATGATGAGAAGATATAAGCGAGCACGTCGGTCAACATCAGCCTGAGGCGTCGCCTCGTCAATCGGATCCTACAGATCTATGAGGAGCAAGTGAGCATGGAGAGAGGACCAACAACTGACTCCGTCCACGCATATCCCTCTGCAGAGGCTCGAAACCAGTGAGCCTAGTCAACTCCTGGCGATACGGCAGCATCTCCGGAGGCTCCACTCTCTACAATGCTGTCCACCAATGCGAGACCATAAATCACCTCCACATCCTGCAGGATGATGGTAGCCTCGCCAGTGCAAAGATGAAATGTATGGGTCTCCGGTCGCCAGCGCTCAATCATGGCCGTCACTAGAGCCCTATCGTACACAAGCCGACCAACCTCGATGCACCGGTAGATACCGTCCCGACGTAGTATATCTATGACACGAGGATGTGGGGGAATAGCCTCTAGAATATCCCATGTTGACTCCCTCGAACGGGTACGAACCACTCTGTGAGGATACCGGCATCTCGCTACATGCGGGACCTATGCTCGTACGTAGATAAAGTACCCCTCTGTTGTCGAAGGGCCCCGGCTCCATGGTGATGTCCTATCTATTTTAGGCATTTTAAATTAATCATTAATATATGAAGTAAGGATTAAAGTGGTATATTTTTTACGCATTTTAAATTAATCATTATTTTTTTAATTAATTTCTAATACGTAGTATTAGTTATGTAATATTTTACCGAGAAATTATACAAAGGATTGAATCCTAAACTAAGGATTTTCAATTTCTAATTAGCAAATAAATAAATTAACAATTAAAGATATAAAGATCAATAATGAACAAATCAAAAAATTAACAATTAGCTAGCAAACAATTAGCATATAATTAATAAATAAACAAGTAACTAACTAATCGAATAATTAACAAATTATTAGCATATAATTAATAAATAAACAATTAACTAACTAATCAAATAATTAACAAATTATTAACAAATAAACAATTGGCTTAAAACAAATTATTAACAAATAAACAATTGGCTTAACAAAAACTAAATAAATAATTAGCTAGTTTAACAATTGAAATAACTAATCTAACAATTACCAAATACTAAATAAACAATTAACAAATTAACAACAAATAAACAAATAAACAAATAAAAAAAAATTAAAAAAATGAAAAAACGGGCAGAAAACAGCCCTTTTGCTCACAAAAAAAGTGCGTAAAAGTTTTTTTTTTGTCCATATTCGCAAATAATACACAATAGTAATGCTTAGGTTAATAATGTAATAGAAAAATCGTATTAAAATACCTAGATTGAAGCTTTGATTTTGAGTTTTTTTGAATTGAATTATACACCGCTTTATTGCGAAGAAACTTGTTCCTAGATTTCAATATACCAAAAATATTGACTTTTGGGCTGGAAATCAACAAAAAAACGATGTTTTTGATCGCGTGGGACCTCAGAAAGGGACCTTTAATGGCTGATTTTTTTTTTTTGAATTGAGGGACCAGTGGTAGGGAAGAAGAAGGGGCCCCGATTTATTTCAGGTCTTTTAAGCACAGATTCTGTGCGTAAAAGAACTTAAGTGTAAAACTACACTTTGGTCCTTTTACGCACATAATCTGTGCGTAAAACCTATTTTGGTTCTTTTTTTTTTAATGGGTTATTTTGGTTCCAAAAATTTATTTTTGGGTTACAAAAGTCTTGGGCCCCTTTTTCTGCTGAACACATGCCTCACTATGACAGAAATAATATAAAATGAAAACTATAACCTAAAAAGAGAATGCATCACCTTTCTTCATTCGCCAGATCGGGATTTCATCATCCCATCTCTCATCAAATTTCCCAAAGAAATCCGCCCTCAAAGTGGTAATTGGTAGGGAATTAAAGAGGTGAAGAATAATAATTTTCCTTATAATAATAGACAAATGACAATGCAAGAAATTTTTTGAAGAGTTTTGGGTTAAAATTATCGCTTATCTATGGGAGTAGGTTCATTTTGGTCCCTCAAATATTAACCTGAGCATATTTGATCCCTTATCTATGGGAGTAGGTTCATTTTGGTCCCTCAAATGTAACGCTAAGCACATTTAATCCCTTAACTATGCTAAAGTGGGGCACTTTTGGTTCCCCCAATATAACCCATTTAAAAAAGTAACGGTACTAAACCCATGTGACACTCACCTGACTCGTAAAAGGCTAAAACCATCGGACAAAATGCAAAGCAGAGTAATGGCAATTCTCTAAAAAATACAACTCTTATAAGATATTAACAAAGCAACTTATAATATTTGGATCATATGGTTAGTAACCAACTCTTAAACGGTAATCTGACGACACACATGGAACCGTTCCACTTATTTTAGAAGCATGTGAATATAAATTTTATTTTGTTTAATATTAAAAAAATCAAATTTCTTTTTAACAACTGTTATAAATTATCTTAATCGGGGGAACCGCTCCAATTTTTTTCAGAAGCATGTGAATGCAAATTTCAATATATTAGATAAAGTTTCTGCCTGTTTTAAAGAATCAGCTTCTTCTTCTTCCAGCCAATTGAAGCTTTCTACAGAGAGGCTAGGGCTTTTTTCGGTGAAGTGTTTCTTCATATGAAGTTGGGGAGAAAGGCGAATGAGTTTAGTATTTTGGTCTAATGGGTTTAGCCTCTTACAAGTCACGTGAGTGTCACATGGGTTTAGCACCGTTACTTTTTAAACGGGTTTTATTAGGGGAACCAAAAGTGCCTCACTTTAGCATAGTTAAGAGATTAAATATGCTTAGCGTTATATTTGAGAGACCAAAATGAACCTACTCCCATAGATAAGGGATCAAATATGCTTAAGGTAATATTTGAGGGACCAAAATGAAACTACTCCCATAGATAAGGGACAATTTTAACCCAAAACTCAATTTTTGAACTATCATAGCGTCTAAAAGAAGTAACTTTCTATAAAAAGTAGAACCTATAATTAGGCGGGCTACTTATTACCATACATAAATATGACCTAATATTGAAAATTTATTTAAAATATATCGTGTATATAAGTTGAATTCATTTACTCCTTCGTCCTATTTTAAGTATCTTACTTTTCTTTTTGGTCTATTTCAAAAGGAATTCCTCTTTTTGTATTTAGTAAGTTGACAATTCAAACATTCTAGTGGCAAGTTTATAACCACAAGATTCAAATGACATTTTAGTGTATTACACATATCTTTAAATCAGGACTACAAGATTCAAAAGTCTCTCTTTATTTCTTAAACTCGGTATCTAACCAAACTAAAACGCTTAAATTGGGATGGAGGGAGTATTATATAACTAGTGGGAAATGAGTCGAATGACTTCGTAGTGGCTAAGTAGCAGTCTTAAGATCTTCTATTTGGTCGGGGCGGGTCAACGAAGTTAGTGGGTTAATTTTTAGAAAACGGGTAATTTATGTTGATTTGAGGTTTTTTATCCAAATAGGGGTACAAGTGTAAACTTTATAAACGACCGGGGTATATTTATCCACAATCACTAACAGATGATAAATTAGTTAATAAAACAAAGTAGAGAGGTATATTTGACCCTTTCCCCTAAAATTTAATTCCCCAATTGTAAACCCCTAGCCGGTCTAGGAATTAAAACATTATTAGGGAACTGATAGTAAAGTTTATCCAAAATAAACAGTAAACCCCTAACCGGTTTAGGAATTAAAACATTGTTAAACTGATAACGAAGTTGTTTATCCAAAATAAACAGCAAAGCCCTAACTGGTTTAAGAATTAAATATTGTTGAACTGATAGCAAAGTTTGTTTATCCCAAAGAAGCAATTCATTTCCCAGCCGGAACTGAGGTCCTAACTTGACAGTATGGCCTAATTCAACAAAAATGAAAGGAACAAATAGCTCTCCTTCTCTCTTTCTCATCGAGTTAGAAAAATGAGTTTGTATTTGCGCAAGAAATTCCAAAATGCTTTCAGTTATGGTTCCTCCGTGGAATCATCGTAAACCCAAGAATGGCAAAGATGAGATTCCCTAGGCAGACGCTGATGCTGAAACTGATGTCTCTGATAACAATAAGGAAACTGAAAAGATTGAAAGTAGTAAAGTTGGAATTATGAGCTCTTGTCCAGAAAGAAGATCCCTCTGCTAAGGTCAGCTTCTCTATTCTTCTTATATAGACTTTGGAATGTTCCGCTATTGACAAATGACAATTACTGTATCATTTTAAGGCCAGACATAGAAAAAAGAAAGGGAACAGATTACCACCATGGACCTACCGTCTAGCACAACTTACTTTCCCGTTGGAAGCAATTCCTAAACTAACTTGATGAAGTTAGTTTGACTATAAATGAAACTAAAAATTAACCCATTTCCTACATTTGATTTCTTTTGCAATTGCTTACATGTTTTTCAAGGAATCAGTTTGAAATTATTAACTAACATGTAAGAAGTGGCAGAGGAAACAACAATTTTTGTGATACTTAACCCAAAAAGGATTTGTATGATTATATCTTTTGAAGGCATAATTAAGAGCCTGTTTGGATTGGCTTATTTTAGGATCCTAACTTATGGCTTACGCTTACAAGACATAAGTTGTAAGCCCATCCTGTTAGAATTAGTAACAGGAACAAGAATCATGTACCTGTTAACAGCAGCGGAAAATTCGCGGAATCTTTGCTGAAAGATTGCTCCAAGCGAATTATACTTCACTAGGAAATAGAACACTGATATCACAAACTAAATGCCCTCTCAGTTCTTGTGTGTTTATTGAAGAGGATTTTATACTTTCAATTCTCTCTCTAAAAGAAGAAGAAAAGTTAGGAGAAGTTTTTCACGAGAGATATCAGTGTGAACTGCCTTGTGCCTTTTTAACTACCCCATGCTATGTTTCCTCTATTTAATAGAGAGGTAGTTTTATTGGAAGTTAAATAACTTCTCTAGAAACTTCTCTCATGTTTATCTTCTCTAATCGGGTCGGATCAATCAACATAGGCGACCCACCCAGTCCAAAAATCCAAGATCTCCCACTTCGCACATGGTGGACTGAACCCA
Source organism: Lycium ferocissimum (assembly GCF_029784015.1). Classification (NCBI taxonomy): domain Eukaryota; kingdom Viridiplantae; phylum Streptophyta; class Magnoliopsida; order Solanales; family Solanaceae; genus Lycium; species Lycium ferocissimum. The sequence goes on along the minus strand of NW_026715103.1, from coordinate 40,077 downwards.
CATCAGTACTATGTCAATAACACACAGAATTCATACAGGCAAATAGTTCGTGCGACTTACGAGCAACAAGAGCTATAGTACAACTCTACATAGGAATTCAATCACATGCGGAAAGAATCCACTATCAATTATAAGGATCATATTACTCGCAATATCCCAGACATCAATTGCTACACCAGTAGCCATTTTTCCGATCCCTCATCCTCTTAAGAGGTGAACTCGAGTTCATGTTTAACTTTATATCCACAATTACACTTGACACCCTTATGGTAAGTGTAATGGTCCGCCTGCGAATACAAGTCAAATTACTAATTTTTATTGTCTTCCCTTTCCACTCGAATCTATCTGTTCAAGATCAACTGCTTTCCTAGACATGCACTGCATTGCCGAATCACTCATGACTATTAGTAACATGCTAAAGTAGCAACACTGATTGAAACTTCAAGAAACAGTCAAAGGTCAAAGGGTATTCCATTAAAAAGTTAATGTAACTTTTTGGGGTCTCACACAATGAAGAAGTAGGGACCCATTCTTCCATTAACCCATTGATCGCTTAGCACGCGTGGTATGAAACACGTGCTATGGTGTTCTCACCTTCTAGTGGCGCGTGTGTCTCATTCATTTACTTATTCAACACCGTACAGATCTTGATCTTGACACCTCCAGATGTCTAACCTGAGCTTCTCTCTTCAATGATCCTCAAATCCATCTTCTTAGAGAAACTCATATCTGGCTTACAAAACAAGTCATAACATGGTGGTGGAACTCATCTCTTCACGTTACTCAACGTAAGAGGCGATTGCTCATGTGAGAGAGCCAATCTCGCGACTTGTTTGACACACTTTATCGATAAAATTACATCATCACATGCATTAAGATATGAACACAAATTCAAGAGTCAAATATTGATGAAAATATTGTAACAACCAAGTCATTTTACAATATAGAAATACAATCATATCCTACGCAAACCTAGAGCCATAACATGTTTCTCAAACAGGTCTCTAGATATTGCCTTTGTAAAAGGATCAGCTATTATTTCTCACGTAGGTATGTATTGTAAAGTTATGTCTCCACTTGCTACCGTGTCTCTTACAAAGTTATACTTGATGTCAATGTGTTTGGTTTTGCTGTGAAACTTAGGATCCTTTGTGTATGCAATTGCCTCTTGACTATCACAATGTAAAATCATTGATCCTTGAGAATTCTTTGCTACGCCCAAATGCTCAAAGAATCTTTTTAAACAAACAGCTTCTTGTACTGCAGATGCACAAGCCACAAACTCAGCTTCCATAGTTGAAAGAGCCGTGCAAGTTTGTTTCTTGCTTTTCCATGAAATAGCGCCATCATTAAGTAAGAAAGCATAACCGGATGTCGATTTTATATCGTTCTAGTCATCACTTCAATTTGCATCAGTATATCCTCTCAAGTGTAAATCATTTCCACTATAACATAGTGAATAATCAACCGTTCCTTTCAGGTATTGGAAGATCCTCTTCACAGCTTTCCAATGATCTCTTCCAGGATTGGACTGATACCTGCTAACAAGACCTACGGCATAACAAATGGCCGAACGAGTACACATCATAGCGTACATCAAGCTCCCGACAAAGACTAGAATGCGGAACTCGAGACATGTCTTCTTTTTCTTTTACAGTCTATGAACACAGTATCCATGGGTTTGCAACTATTCATTCTAAAGTGTTCCAAAATTTTCTTTATATAAGTTTCTTGAGATAGACTCAAAGACTTCTTGGAACGATCTCTTTGGATCTTAACACCCAATATATGTCATTCAGCTTCACCCATGTCTTTCATGTCAAATGACTTTGAAAGCCATGACTTGATTGTTTTCACATACTCCAAATTATTTCTGGCTAATAAAATATCATCCACGTAAAGGGAAAGAATTACAAACATTCCATTGGGCTTCTTCACATAAATGCAATGGTCTTCATCGATCATGGTGAAATCATATGACATCACCTCTTTGTGAAATCTCTTTGTGAAATCTGAAATATCACTGCCTTGAAGACTGCTTCAGGCCATAAATAGATCTTTTCAATTTGCAAACTTTCTTTTCTTGGCCTTTAACGATGAAACGTAAAGGTTGTTCCATGTATATTTCCTCGTTTAGTGTTATGTCCCGTATCTTTGCGTAGGGACATTACAAAGCTAAGTGCGACAAGTTAAAGACGAAGCGGTTTTAGGGTTCCCGGTAAGGGTTTTCATCTCCCGATTTCGTTTCTATGCACAAGTTGCTTATGGATTTCGTTTGGTATAAGAACATTATTGGAAAATAAGGATTAGTTGGCCAAGATTGGATGACTAAGTGAGATTAAGAACTTAATTACACCATTAGTGGGCCTAAGTGGCCGTGTGGGTCCCACTTGTGGAATGGCAAATTCTTATTGGCTAAAAACTTAAGTGGGACACTTGTCCAGCCCTTGCAACTCATATATAAGGTAATAATCTGATTCATTGTCAACTAAACAAGTCATTTTCATCTTCACAAAGTTGAGAGAAGTTAAGAACATAGAGAGAGAAAGGGAAACTCTCGGCCTAGAGCTAGCCGAGAGTGAGGGTCCAAACTTCTTCAAAAATTTCAGTTTTTCCTAAGCGATCCAACTCTATTGAAGGTATATTAACGTGTAGCATCCATTGATATAGCAAGAACAAGTGTTAAAATCCAAGAAGTGAAGGTGGAGGCTAGCCGATTGAAGTATAGTTACAAGGTAAGAATGATCATTGTTCTTGTGTTGTATGAAGATTTGAATGTATAATTCATGCATGTTGTTTTTGGGTTGTTGTTGTGGTTGAACTCAAGGGTGAGCCGTGAGCTTGGTGAAGCCATGGTTGGTTCCATTTTGCATGCATTGTTGGTAAATAAATGTATGCCACTATGTAATGGAACTAAGATTGTAGAATTGGTTTATGATGTGCATGTTAGAATTGGGCTGTTTTCTTAGAGTTAAATGAGCCATGTGTTGTAGATTTGAATGGAATTATGTTTGGTCTTCTTGTGCATATATATTGGATATGGATTGAAGGTGTTGTAATGTGAATAAATGAGTGAAAATCAAGAAGTTGTAAGAATGGCATTGAAGCCGTGTAAGGGACTGTTTTAGGGGATTTTATGGACTGTTTTGTGCCAAGTTTTGATTATTGTTGTTGTGCACATTGTGGTACATTGTATGCATGTTGAATAGGTGAATTAAGGTGATAATGAAACAAATCATGTTGAGATGTATAAGCAGTCCAAACCGTGGACTGTTTTAAGATTAGAAGTGAAGTAATGTTGTTGAATGATTGAATGTTATTATGAACATGTAGTAAAGGTGAAATGGTATTGTTGTGTGGGCTGTTTGGCCGTGAGTTGGGACTGAATTGTATGATATACAAGCTGTCCAAAGTTCCCTAAGTCATGTTAAACAAGTTTGGAAAGATATAAGAAAGGAATGACTAGCAATGTTAGCTTGTAGCACTAGTTGGTTCGAATGCGAACGAAACGTCGTCTAAATGTTTGAAAGGGATTGTGAGTGTTAGAGTGCGTATTAAAATCCTTTGTAGACTAACTGTAGCTCTTGATATCTTGATATAGGATAAGTGTTGTTGGGCAGCAAGTACAAGTTATTATACGACTAAACGCTAAAGGTACGCAAAGCCTATTCCTTCCTTCTTTTGGCATGTCCTAGACGTAAGTAAGATATAATCCGAGCCTCGGGGTGACTCCACTCTCTAACTCCTAGTATGATATGTGATTGTTATTCGTCCGTAATGTTGAAAATGTTGGTATAGTTGAAATATGATCTCGTTATTTATTACATGATGGACTAATATGTAATGTACAAGAGTTCTTATTTTCAAAAGGAATTGCATAAGTATGCTTGGTTTTTATATAATGTAACATGCTAATGTCCAAGAATTGATTTAGTTACTATTCATTGAGTCTCAAAAATGTTTTACATATATATGTGGTTGCTTATTACTCGCTCGTGCTTACCGCTATGTCCTTCACCGAGTCCGGGCCGTGGTACGTTCTCGTGCGCCGATCTATTATACTATTCACCGAGTCCCTCACTGTAGGGCCGGGACACGTTATATATATATATATATGATGATGATGATGATGTGATGATATGATGATTTGGAGATGGAGGCCGGGAGGGCATATATTCCTTATTACCGAGTCCCTTACTAAAGGGCGGGACACGAATATGTTTACGTTTATGATGTTATGATTATAAATACCGAGTCCCTTATTAAAGGGCCGGGACACGTTATATATGTTATATACGGAATGATTATGCGCTTTTGATTATAAAGCATTATATTGACATTGATATGAGAACGATACAAATGGAATATGTTCAAAGGCAAGTTTTATGAAACTACGTGGTTGCATTGAGTCCTATACACCTTGTCTCGGATATGACTCTATTTACTATGTTTCACGCTTTACATACTCGACATATTTCGTACCCCCCCTCTTCGGGGGGTGCGTTTCATGCCCGCAGGCTACGGACACACGCTTCGAGAGATCCGCCACCGGATATCTACTCAGCTATTCCAGAGTGCTCCTTTGTTCCGGGGCATAGTTTTGTGGTATAACCTTTTGATATATACATATGTTATCGTTCAGGGTACGGCGGGGCCCTGTCCCGTCATATGATGTCGTTGTCACTCTTAGAGGTCTGTGGTCACAAGTGTGGGTCTATGTATGGTTGTTGTTTTGTTATATGGTTATGACTTGTGTACGGGGCGTACCCATTTATAGTGGCGCCTTGTCGGCTTGCGTAGCTATTTATGTTTATCATGGCGGTGTGTATGAAGGTAGCCTTCTCGGCTTATGTTTTGTTGGGACGTTCCCTATATATATATATATGACACCTTGCCGCTTTGGTGCGATATTAATGTTATAGGTTGTAACTCTTCGGAGGTAGACGAGCCGACTTGCATATGTTTTACCCTTATATTTATAACAGCTCGTTCATGCTAGTAGTGTATGACTATAGATAGCAAGTGTATACGAGTGTCCAGCTCGGACACTAGTCATGGCCTACGGGGTTGGGTCGTGACATTTAGTTCTCCATTGAGAAAAGCTGTCTTCACGTCCATTTGGTGTAACTCTAGATCTAAACGTGCAACAATAGCCAAAAGTAACTGAATTGAGGTAAACTTCACAACTGGTGAAAAGGTTTTTTCATAATCTATTCTAGCTTGTTGGGTAAAACCTTTTGCGACCAATCGTGTCTTGTATCTTTCTATTGACCTGTCTGCTTTACATTTAACCTTGAGAACCCATTTGTTCCCAATAGCTCTACGCCCAGAAGGAAGGTCAACCAGATCCCAGACTTTGTTGGTTCTCATGGACTCTAATTCTTCTTTCATTGCTTTCATCCATTCATCTTTTCCAGGACTTGCCAAAGCCTCAGTCAAAGAATAAGGCTCATCCAATTCTGTGGGAGACACCAGGAAAACATAATCTTCAATCTCATAAGATCGTTTAGGTACACTTTTTCTGGTACTCTTATGTTGTTGAAATTCAGATTCCTCTAAAGGATTTTGGGATTCAAAACTCCCACTCGGACCAGGAACTGATCCTTGATCTATTTGACAATCAAACATGTTCGAAGACATTGTCTGATCATCTGAATTCAACATTTCGTAAAGAGGCTCTCCTTTCTTTATTTCGCCCTTTTTTGGAAAGTCATTTTCTAGAAAAGTGACATCTCGTAATTCAATTTCAGTAATACTTCCATCTTCTAATTCACCAATGAACACATACCCTTTAGAGTGTTCTGAGTATCTTATAAAGATACATTTCTTCCCTTTTGGACTCAGTTTTCCAAACTTACCAAAACGATCTTTTACATATGCAAAGACAACCCCAAGGTCGTAGATCATTCGTGTTCGGTTTATGACCAGTCCATAGCTCATAGGGAGTGGAAGTAACTGATTTAGAAGGCACTTTATTTAGTATATAGGCCGCAGTCAATAACGCATCTCCCCAGAAAGAGATAGGTAAATTTGCATGCGAAAAGAGATAGGTAAATTTGTCTACGTCATCATTGACCTTTTCATGTCCAATAATGTTCTATTCCTCCTTTCTGCTACATCATTCTGTTGAGGTGTGTAAGGAGTAGTTAACTGCCTGGTAATGCCTTTTTCATTACATAATTCTTCAAACTGTTTTGATAAATATTCACGGCCTCTATCGGTTCTTAAAGTCTTTATACTTTTATCTAATTGATTCTTAACTTTATTCATATAGCTTCTAAAGCATTCAAGTGCTTCAGATTTGTGAGAAATCAAATAGACGTAACCGAAACGCGTGAAATCATCAATAAACATAATGAAATACATAGCACCAGACCTTGCCCTCACATTCATTGGACCACAGATATCAGAATGGATTAATTGCAATGAGGAATCTGCTCTCTTAGCTTTCCTAAATGGTTTACGTGTAATCTTTTCGGCAAGACAATTTTCACAAGTTGGCATTTTAATATTGGAGAAAGGACCGAAATGCCCTTCCTTTGCCAATCTATTCATCCGGTCTTACCCTATGTGACCTAATCTTGCATGCCATGTAATAACATCAACATCACTATTACTATTACTAGAATAACATGTCATTACACAACGGTCAATGTAATAGTCATAAGTTGAAGGATTACAATCTAAAATGATAAAACCATCATAACGAAGTCCAAAACCATAAAAAATATTGTCTTGAGTAATTCTAACACCATTGCGACTACACTTTAAATCGAAACCTAGATCTAGAAGAATAGACACGGATACTAAGTTATGTCGGATCTCTGGAGCATATAGAACGTCATGCAACATCAAAGTTCGGCCACCACGCACGTCCATTTTGCAAGTGCCTATACCTTTAACTTCAAGCTTTGCATTATTTCCTACATATATCCACCTTGATCCAGGTGAGACTCGACGAAACTCCACAAACGCTTCTCGACCACGACTCACATGGTCGGTGGCCTCTGAGTCTACAATTCACATAGGATAAGATTCAGTTAGTAAAACAGTGCTAGAAACATATGTAGCACTTAGAGATACGTTTTGAAAGTTACCTTTTTTGGCTCAGGACACTCATGAGCAAAATGCCCTGGAACATGGCAGTTGTAGCATTTCATCTTACTCTTGTCTTTCTTCCTGAAAAATCATTTTTCCTTTTTGAGATTTGGCTTGTTCCTTTTCTTGGAGGGTCCTTCTCCGGTCTCCTTACCCTTTCCGTCATTTTTTCAATTCTTCTTGCATTTGAATCCTGAAGACTTTGTGCCACTGGATTCTACCACATAGGCATTAGATACGCTTTTAGCGACCAAGTCTTTCGTCTTCAAGTTCGAGATGACGCGCAACATCAGAAAAAGTTTTGATGCTATCATTATGGGTTAAGTTAACCTTCAAATGTTCCCAACTATTGGGAAGAGACCGGATCCGCCTGAACCTCGTCTGCTCATCGAGAGAACATGACCAAAGACTTTTGAGTTGAGCAATCATGTTAGACATCACCTTAAGGTGTTGCTTGACATTGTGATCAAGACGCTTCTTGTAAGTGTCAAATTTGATAGTCAGCTGTCTAAGGCGGGTCACAGTGGTACCCCCATAAGTCTCTTGTAAGTGTGCCCACATAGCATGAGTAGTAGGGTATTCTTCACATTCGTGAATGTGATCATCAACAACAGACCTCACAATAATTCCACGTGTAGTAGAATCTTTCTTTTCCCACGCATTGTAAGTTTCCAGATCTCTTCTGTGTTGGGTAGTGTTACCCTCTTCTGGGTGAACCAAAACATAGTTAATACATTCCAGAGGATCTTGCTCTTCCAATACATAGCACATTTAACGACTCCAGATGTCATAATTCTCACCGTTTAGTTTCTCACCCTTGTTTAAATCAGCAATGATGCTCTTAGATTCCATATCTGTTGATTGAGACAATTAAGCAAGTGTTTACTCATCAATATTTACCCTTAAAATAAAAGCATGTGATATACACATTCAAGCAAATCAATTTTCATAAAGATTTCACATCTAGTGTAAAATCGAAAGGTCATAAAAGTTTCCAATCATCATCTACGAACTAAATGTTTAACCAAAATTAAAATCATTTCTTAATGTGTATTTAATTATATTCGTGACTAGAATCACACAGATTCTTTTAGTCTTATCCCCTTACAACATTTTGTTAATGCATATCAATTAACAATAAGTAAATAAATGAATAAATATTCATATGCATATATTAACAGAAAAAATAAACAAACAGGTGTTCATAAAAGGAATTTACACAATTACAAGTCATATACTACTCGTCTATGGTTATCTCATTACGTGAGTGATGAGGATCTACAACACTTTCAGCCACGTATTTAGCCAATTTATCTATGGGAGGAAGTCTAGAAAGCTGAGATTTAGGAACTATCAGACTCAATCTGGGTCTAGAACAAGTCTTTAGTAGCCAAGATTTCTTAATCTTAGTTGCTATTTCCTTTCCCTCCCGCTTGGATTCAAGTTCCATATAGTATACCCAAATAGGTACATTTGGACCAAGCTTGTGATAAATATCAGCCAATTGACCCTTCCAATAATCTGGTAAAGATTGCTCCAATATTCCCAAGGCATCCCAACTTGAAACAATTTTAAAATGCTGAAACATTATTTCCGACAATTTCCTCCCAAAAAGACGAAGGTAGCTTGGAATAGATGCAGATGGGTCCATTTTGATTTTTTTAAATTCTACAAATTTTCTTTCTCCTTCCCTTCGCACAACTCTATCCTCTCTAAAGATATTTTGTATCGTCCTTGGGGCATTTTTGATGACTTCAGGCTCAGAGTATGAATCATTACTAAATATAGTCCTTCGACGATGCATTCTTCTACGTTATCCTTTTGCTCGACTTTTACCACCACTCCCACTTGGAGCATTTCGAGCATGTCTCCGTCCAGCCATGTCTGAAATGGGAACAAGGAAACAATAAGAATGGATATACCATTCAATATGACAACATATGCCACATTACTCGTAGAAGACAAAATTACATTTAAGGATCATATACCAATGTAATAGCGTGGCTATGAGAACGCGAATGACTTTTTCAAACTGTTAACACATCAAGTTTTGCAACAAAAAAAAAATACTTTAGCAGATTAAGAACAAATGTTCTACAATAGAACAACAACACAAAAAAAAAAATTCAATAGATTGCTTCACTGCCAATAGAAATATTGCAGTTTTCAATAACGAATAATTGGTTCCAATTCTAAAATATTGCAGAAGAACCTCTTCACAGTTCATCAACATTTATAGTAAGACCCATCAAACATGTTGGATATTTACACCATTTAATTGCCATATCAAGTGACATTTTATTTATTTGACAAATCATGGGTAAATCATGCTCAAAGATTCCCATCATAAAAAAAAAATAACAGTAATATTACTTTAACTAGATAATATATTTCACTAATGGTACCTATTCCAACATTTCACTAGCGGTACCCATTTCAGTGATGGTACCCATTTTTACCCAAGTTTTCATCTATGGTACCTAAAAAACAAGTTTTTTTTATACGTATTTCATCTATGGTACCCAAAACAAGTTTTCATCAGTGGTACCTAAAACAAGTTTTTATACTTATTTCATCTATGGTACCCAAAACAAGCTTTCATCTGTAGAACCGTTTTCTCGTGAAAGAAAACTCATACTAGGAAACAAATAACCCTAGGCTCTGATGCCATTGTTAGAATTAGTAACATGAACAAGAATCATGTACCTGTTAACAGCAGCGGAAAATTCACAGAATCTTTGTTGAAAGATTGCTCTAAGCGAATTTTACTTCACTAGGAAATAGAACACTGATATCACAAACTAAATGCCCTCTCAGTTCTTGTGTGTCTATTGAAGAGAATTTTATACTTTCAATTCTCTCTCTAAAAGAAGAAGAAAAGTTAGAAGAAGTTTTTCACGAGAGAAATCAGTGTGAACTGCATTGTGCCTTTTTTAACTACCCCATGCTATGTTTCCTCTATTTAATAGAAGGGTAGTTTTATTGGAAGTTAAATAACTTATCTAGAAACTTCTCTCATGTTTATCTTCTCTAATCGGGACGGGTCAGTCAACATGGGCGACCCACCCAGTCTAAAAATCCAACACATCCAAACAGGCTCTAAGTAATAAAAGTATGATTCTTCTAATAACTAAGTTTTCAAATGAGATGGCCCTACAATGTTTAAGGTATCAAAGTCAATAGTTCAACGAGACGAGTATAGAAATGCCAAAGAGATGGGGAGGGGGCCGGCAAACTGCCTTTGCCTGTCTATATGCTAGTTTACTATACCTTTACCCGTAGTTTGGAGATGCAAAGACAATAAAGAAGCTTTCATCTACATAGGCTTTGACGGCCATGGAGATGCAACCACAAAAAAGAAGCTTGTCTGCATGTGTCTTGGTGGTCATAACTACTTGGAGAATATGGGTGGTATACAATGAATCTCCAGATAAGCCCATGAATCTTGGTGATGGGCCATGTAGAATTTAGGTCTAGGAGGAGATTGGTGGGTGTTTGAACAAAATCTCACATTGATAGTTGAAAAATAAAAAGGCTACTTATAAGGTGTAGGGATACACTTAATGATGTGAAGTTTTCTGGGGAAACCTATGCGTTTTGTCTCAAAGTGAACAAATATCATAACATGTTAAGAGTGTCTTTGGGTTGACTTAGCCCAACAATTGGTATTAGAGCAAGCAAAGGTCATGGGTTCGAGTCTCACCATCCCCTATTATCAAAAATAATTTTTACGTACTTGGCTCATGAAAAAGAATCAAACTCGCATATTGGAGGCATGTACAAAACATAATTAAGTAAATAAATGTATGCTCTCTGTAACAGCTTAAACTTCTAGATGAAATGCTCGCACAATTCAATAATATCTTCTGTCCATGGGTCATTGCTCAAAAATAGGGGAACTAAAGTATTACTCCTCACCATTCAGTTACTAGTAATCTCTCTTGAAGATAACATCTACCTAGTCAAATCTTACATACTTCTTTCATACAGTCTTCTGTTCTTCGACTTTTTCTTCTTTATTTGCCTGTGGATTGGAAGAAGTAGGTTTCTTCTGCTGATATAGATCATAGATGTCGCTTCTTATACATATGAAGGTACTAGAACCTACTTTAGTCCGTCTGAAATGAGTGGTCCAGTTTTTTGATGCTACTGTTTTCGCGATAGTCCAACATTGGTGTTAAACTAACCCGTGATGGAGTAGGGCCTGAAATAAATTAATTGAACCCATTTTCAAACAAAGAAGCGACTTCCCAAGGATTGATCCCTCTCTTAGCACAAATTCAAAAATTCCCAAATTGGACAACCTTTCGAATTGTTGTTGAATCCATGGGCAGGGAAGAGAGAGTCTTCTTGATGATGGGCCCCCTTTTTTGGGAAAGGATAGTGGGTAGGGCCCATCTTGTTGTAATTTATCTTTTAACATTTTTAAGAAGCAATTGAGTAAACCATTGACAGTGGTTCCACGGGCATTTAAAAGGGCGACAGATCCACCCCTGAGCCTTGGAGGAACGTATATTGAGATAGGATTGAATGTCATGTCACCATCAACGTGACGAGCAACTTGCTGCATGCGATGACGCAAACCATTGATTCCTTGAAAAAGTCCAGGGAAGAAAAAGACCGTCAGATCACCCAACTTATGAGCAAACTGGAACTCTACAACCCTGGCCAATCAAGTCACAACCCAACGCTTAAGAAAAGTCATCTGTTGAATCTCTTACCAAGTCATCCAATGCCTAAAACACAAATTAGTCTGTTATGGTAGTCATGATGACGGTCCAACAATTGCAAGACATGATAACGAACACGATTAAAGGTCCATATGGGGATCCACCACAAATTTCCCTAGGTTCCTCAAAGTCGTATTACAAGCGGATTAATTGTTTGTCCATATCAGCTGGTTATCAGCCACCAAAGTTGCAATAATTTGATGGGAAGAGCAACTGAAGAAACACACTGCCCATTTTGCTGAAACTTGCAGCAACATTGGTAGACTCAGTGATCTCCTTGTCAAATAGTTTGTACGCTCATTAAAAGGAAATGCCTTTAATTGGCACATCAATTTAGAGCCTGAGTCCATTGATATTCGGGAGCAATTTGAAGGTGAATTCCTTAACTGTTTTTACAAAGACTCGTCATATAGTGAGTATGATGGAGTTGACGAACACCAAGCAAAGGAAATATGAACCAGTAGTAGACTTCATCTGTTATATCCCGCATTTTGTGCGTCGGAATATTTTAAGACAATGGCGGGAAGTTAAGGATGAGGTTACATTCTTCCGGCTTCGTTTGAATGCGCAAGTCGTTATGATTTTATCGGATGGGAATATTAAAGAAAATTTGGGCTTAAAAGTGGAATTTTGGAAATTAGTAGTTCATGAAAAATAAGGCCACATGTAGTGTGGGCCATGGCCACTTGGAAGTTTAATATATGTAGAATTAAGATGATTTAGTAGGTCATTTTCATCATGTTCATCTTAAGGAAATTTCTAGAAATTTGAAGAAAGGGAAAAGAAAAGAAAACAAAAAAAAAAAAAAAAAAAAAAAAAAGGGGCACATGGCCAGCCATGTGCTTGGCCATGTGCATGGCCATGTGCCATACTAATATATATATATGGAGGGATGACTAGAGAGGGCAAGTCTTCATCATTCTAAGCTCTAGAAAATTCAAGAAAAGAATAAGAAAGAAGGAGGAGAAGAACGGCCAAGGGGCTGGCCGAAACCAGCCCCTCCATTTTGATGATGAAAAATTGGTTGCTTTATGCCTTCCTACTAATTGAAAGGTTCTCGTCGACGTGGAGTGGTGGTTGGAACAAGAAAATCATCCGTTGGTGCCATAACTACTCCTAGCCGAAAGAAGGAGTTGAAAGGAGAAGGTGAGATTCAACCCTCCTTTACATGTTTTATAGGTGTATATGCATGTTGTGATATGTAAAAATGAATGAAGTTCACAAAGTTAAGGAATATGTAGTGTAGCCGTATGCATGTTGGTTATGAAGGCATGTTGAACAAATTTTATTTAGTGTTTGGCTAATATTGCTGTGGACGTTTTGAGCATGTCGTGATGTGTCGAAATGGATGAAAAGTATGAAGTTGTGTGTGTTGAGGGGCTGAACGGACAGTGGCTGTTTGTATGGGAGAGATGGACAAATTTTATTTGATAGAATTTCGTTGTCGTGTTGTGAGTTCTACAATGTGAAATGAAGATTTAATGACGTATGTTGGCGTTGCAATTGTTGTGGGCTGTTTGAAAGTCAATATGATTTTAATATGTCCTCTCATAATTGTAGGGATCATGTTGTAATGAATGGGATTGTGGATGTAGTTCATGAATTGGAAGGTAGAAATGTGTTGTTGTTGTCCTTGTTGAACTTGTAGGATTTCGGGTAGTGTTGGGTGATGAATGGGCTGATTTGAACATCTTATGGACTGTCCGAGGTGTTCTCGAATTGTGTTTGAATGGCCTCGGAACAATATGTGAATGCATGATCATTGGTATTAGTTTGAATGCACGAAGTTTATTTGAATCAATAGAATATTGTCGACCTATGTAGAAAGGGATTGTTAATGTTAGAATGCGTTATGAATTGATTATGGACGTTGTCATTATGATTGTTGGTTTGGTTGTTGTTGATATGGGCCGAGCCATAATTCTCGGGACGGTGTATTTATTGGGGAGGATGTGTTGGTTAAGAGTGAATTCTTAAAGCTTTATGGTTGATAATTGTGACCAAATTGTAGCTTTTAAAATAAGTGAGCTTATATTGGAAGATTAAGACAAGTGTTGGTTAAGAGTGAATTTAGTTAAAGCTTTATGGTTGATATTTGGTAAATGTGACCAAATTGTAGCTTTTGGCAAACTTGGAGTTGACCCCGGACATTCCCGAGACCTAAGGTGTATTATTCTATTTGTCTCATATAACTAAAGTGGAGAAGCAAGGAGCGGAAAAGGTATGTAAGGCTTCCTTTTAGGTGTTCTTAAGTGTTGGCATGTCTTAGATGTACTAGGCTTGATTACGAGCCTCGGGGGCCACTCCAATTCTAGAAGTTCGAGATTGAATTTAGTTACTATTCATTCAATAGAATTGAACCTACTAAGTTACGCTTTATTGTAAAGAAATATGGGGAGTCCAAACGTCCACGTATGTATATTTTGAAAACGAAAGTGGAACGCTTGAAATAACTTCGAGGATATATACTAATGAGATATAATGACCATGCTTTTATGTTCGTTATATATGTCCCGACTTACCGACCCCAGGTGGGCCCACATTCCCCCGAGACCTAAGTGTATTATTCTATTTGTCTCGTGTCCGTAAGATAACTAAAGGAACCTTTGACTTTCGTTCGAATTTAATATGTAGTATACGTTTTCGGCTAATTTCTCTATGAGCATTTTGATTTGACTATCCGCGTGTGAACACTCCGACACGAATGAGACGGAGACAGCGTCGTGAATATTCTGATGTAAGCTCTCTGATGTAAGTGTTTTGAAATAGAAACTCTGATATAGGTGTTCGGATATAAGTGTTGTGACGTAAGTATTTGATATGAATATTCTCTGTACATTTATAAGCGGGATGTTGACCTTCTTTCTGTCATAGATCGTGCGATAGAGCGATCTAAGATCGCTTACATAAAAGTCGACATGGAAAGGCCGTAAACTGATATATGTTGCTTCAAACGTCCATAACTTTCACATAAGAATTGGTAAAGGACCCGAAAATAGGAAATGAACGAAAGGACGTGCTACGGATCCTCGGTAATAAAGGTCGTATGTGGAAGTGTACGCATCCATCGAGTCCGGATTTTTATGCATATGGTTTCTATAAAGGGAGCACGACGCGACGAGGGCGAGATTACGAGAAAGTGCATGGCTTTAGGATGTTGAACTACGTTTGAAGCATTTGTGGATTAGTGATAATAATTAGTCCGTATGATGCCCCATTGGATTGAATTAAGGACATGTGTCCCGATGTTCTCGTGCGTGCTCTTTAAAAGGGGGAAGCGAGGTGAGAGAAATGGATGTATGATTACGGTAATGTGTTCGATTCACCGAGAAGTAAGTTAGTAGGGTCCGGAAAAACCGACTAAAGTAGTGTGAGGAGTTTGGCCGGGACACGACGCCGGAGAATGTTATCGTGCTCTTCTCTCCCCCGAGCAACATGTTATTCATTCCGAGTCCCTCGTACTTGCGGGCGCAACATCGTTATGATTTTTATCGGATGACATTAAAGAAAATTTGGGCTTAAAAGTGGAATTTTGGAAATGTAGTGTTCATGAAAAATAAGGCGTAGTGTGGGCCATGGCCACTGGAAGTTTAATATATGTAGAATTAAGATGGGGATGGCGGCATCGGGATGGCATTTGACTTTATCCACCGAGACCCGCAAAGAGAGGGCCGGGACACGTTATGTATATTTGCCATACAGACTAAGAGAGGGCAAGTTTCAAGAAAAAAAATAAGAAGAAGGAGGAGAAGAACGGCCAAGGGTACGATGAAAAATTGGTTGCTTTATGCATGATTCGACACCACCGAGTCCCTTATCAAATATGTAAAAATGGGTTCACAAAGGGACACGTTATTTGCATATATAACTTGTGGACGTTTTGAGCGTATGAAATGGATGAAAAGTATATATGTGTTGACCGGTGGGCACAAATTTTATTTGATAGAATTTCACCGAGTCCCTGAAGATTTAATGACGTATGTTGGTTGCAATTGTTGTGGGCTGTTTGAAAGTCAATATGATTTTAATATATTCTCTCATAATTGACACGTTTTATGTGTTGTTGTTGTCATTGTTGATGCGGTATACAACATCATTGTGTTTGTCCCTTGAGTGTTTGAATGGCATATGTGAATGCATGATCATTGTATTTGTCCGATATATATGTCAGAAAGGTTGTTAATGAACGTTATGAATTGAATGTTTGGTAGTTTGGTTGTTGTTGATATGGGCCGAGCCATAATTCTCGGGACGGTGTATTTACGGGGAGGTCTATATGATAAAATTTGGAAGATTAAGACTGAATATTCTTAAAGCTTTATGGTATGTTCGGCATTCCGTCCGACGTATGATTCTATGTCTTAGATGTACTAACATTCGAACATTGAATTGAATTTAGTTACTATTCGTCCGACGTGTAAAGACATCACCCGTGCGTTTGAAATCTTCGTATTTTAATGACCGCACCTCTTCGGACACGCGATCGGACTGAATGCTCGTATCATCCCGAATAAGTATTTTGGTATATTGGTTGATTCATTTATTTTCTATACACTTTTTAGCATATGAAACAGGTATGTATGAAATAGCGTATAGGGAGGTATAAGCGTTGTGCGTAAGTTCTGATATGAATATTCGTGTGTACACGATCTGGATAGTTCTATCTCCATAACTTTCGTTTCGGAAGGACTATAGTTTCTCTATATTGCATGCCTTACGTACTCGTGCATGGCATATTCCGTACCGACCGTACCTTTTCTTCGGGGGGCCGCGTTTTTCATGCCGCGCAAGTACACCCAGATGAGCTGAAGTTATTATAGAAGATGTTCCAGCAGAGATGGCAAGCTCCATTTTCCTGGAGTGCTGCGGAGTCAGAGTTTGTCTATTATGACTTCTGGATCTGTGTTAGAGACTTTGCAGACAGCGTCGTGGGTATGATATGTCAGTCTGTCAGCGGCTCCATCAGCCGACATGTCGAGTTATGTTATGTAGTAAATCTTGTATAATTACAGACTTTGTCGGATTTATAAGCTTTATTATGTATTTCATGATTATTCAGTTTTGAGATTTGAAAGAAAATTATGTGCGTAATAAGAGTCTGTGGGTTCGCTCGGCTCATGTTATGTAGTAAATCTTGTATAATTACGGACTTTGTCGGATTTATAAGCTCGATTATTCGGTGCCCATCACACCCTAGTAAGGTCGGGGTGTGACATCATCAACTCGGTGGCGAGAGCATTATGAGCATATGGACGATATCTAGCTCCTATGATTCAAATCCACGTCAATTCTAGAGCCCTGCTATGCCTGATCAGAACCTATGTGACTTTAGTGTTAAACTAACCAGTGATGGAGTTCTTCCTGGTTAAACCTAAGTTGCTCGGACTTGGGACTCGGGTGCGGGTGCGGATCTAGAGGTCGGATCCTTCATGGTCTAAATTTTAAGAATCGGGGATACGGATCCAGGTATGGATACGGGTGGGGGGATTCAGCTAAAAATAATTCAAATATCTAAAAATAGAGCTATAAAACCTAATTATGACATATAATGTGGAAAACTTGAGGAGAAAATATTGATCAAGAAAGAAACCCTGGAAGGAGATAAAAGGAAATGTGTGACAGAAATTTCTATGTACAAAGTATTCCATTTTCTTCAATTTCACCTTAGCTTTGTTTTGATTACATAAATCATTGAATCCGTTTGGAATTTCTCCGTCGCTTTTGGTCAAAGTACCCAAAATCAATTGACCAGATTGGGTACGGATCCCAAACCCACACCCACACCCATGTCGTATCGACACAGGTGCGGCTCCAAAACTGAAGAGTCCGAGTAACTTAGGGTTAATCCCAACTTTATCTACTATTCAAACTTTTGAAAATATTGTTTTCCATGGTGTTAGGTTAGTATTAGTAGTCTAACAGGTGTTTTCTGCTTGTAAAATGCAAGGTGTGGATGATCAGATGATTCACAGGTTTTTACGAGCTCGAGATCTAGATATTGAAAAGGCTTCCACTATGTTCCTCAAGTACCTGAGCTGGAGAAAGGACTTTGTACCTAATGGCTCCATATCTCTTTCTGAAATACCAAATGAGCTCGCACACAATAAGGTATTTATGCAAGGACAAGACAAGATAGGGCGCCCTATTGTTATTGCATTTGGTGGACGACATAAGAAAGCGAGTGCAGATGAATTAAAGCGTATGCATTAAAAAAAAAGAAAACTGATTTCATCTATCTGTATCTTATACTTCATATGCTCAATAACCTAGGCTGAATAAGTTCCTCTTTTGGAAAATAAAGTTGACATTGTACTAACATTTTCGTCTTTCATTACAGGTTTGGTCACAGTGTAGACGTCTCCTGATGTTGTTACAGGTATATTATCAGTTTCCTCCCATGATGTTTATGCACTGATTGATCTAGGTTCCACTTTATCATATGTTACAACATTTGTTGCTGGCAAGTTTGGGGTAGAGCCTGAGTTGATCAAACCTTTCGAGGCGTCTATGTCAATCGGTGATGCGGTTATAGCTAGGCGAGTATACCGGGACTGTGTAGCAAACATCCCGAACCCAAGCGGCACGGCCCCGTATGTAATCAACGTCACTAAGGACATCAAAGTCTAATGCAAGTAGTTTTGTAACCTACCTCAAGTAATCTGGAACAATGTAATCACTTCGCGATAGCTTTCCCCTTTCACAAAGCTTCCAAACGTTCAAAGTCTAGAAATATAGGGCTACATGAGTATTCAATCATTTACTCCAATAGTACAACAATTTGGGGAAAAGAACCCAACTACTTCTACCCTTTTCAAATGGGTGGACTATCACTAAGCATGAATTCATCATGATATCAACCTCAATAATCATATTCTATCCGTTCATGGGTTTTCTAATCATTCCAACCCTTTTACAAGCAGTTTTTATGCCAAAGTTATCATCTTCATGAAACCCTGAGTCTCATCCAACACCTTTCACCACTAATAGATAAGTTCTTATCCTAGGAAGTGACAATCTATACTCCTAGATGATCAAATAACAATAAAATCAACAACCCATTCATTAATCAAAGGTTTCTTAAGTTCTAGGGTTTTAGCCATTTCATTCACCATTAACAGACCTTTAACTAATCATGGAACCTAATCATACGATGGAATGAAAAAAATCAAGGGTTGAGACTTACCTTTCAAGAGTACTTTTTCCCTAGACTTAGAATTTCGCGACAAGCGCTTCTTGGAAACTTTTTTGGTGTTATGTGGGGAATGGGTTCGGAATAAAGAATATAAAACACGGATTCTGCCTCCCGTCGACCGCTGCAGTGGTTAAAGCCTCGCTGTAGCAATCTCGCTATAGCGGGAAAGCTCCCACTATGGCGGACCTCATTAAAGTCTCGCCTCCCTGCGGCGGTGACCCCATACCCTTTACGACAGACCCTTTGCCACGGTCCCACACCCGCTGCAGCGGTCCATTTTGAACAATAGCTCGGGTTTTTGCACCAGTTTTCACCCAAAAATCCCAACACGAATCGGAGGCCTTACAAAAGGAAACAAAACATGCACAGATACATAAAAACACACTTCGAACTCACCCGCGATCTTGGAGATCCTGACGGAGGTTTTGTTTTCCAAGTCACCCCCCCATAACGACCTAGTGGGTCGTTACAGAGTGTTTTATTTCTAGACTATAAATATGACACTTACACAATTTTTTTAGGATTATTTCATACCAACTCCATTCTTGTCACGACCCAACTAACATAGTCGTGATAGCACCCACACTACCCTCTGGTGGGCGAACCATCCCCTTAATCAATTTCCAAAATAACATAAATCACAAGATCAATAATAGATAGTCTAAGTCAATGCCATAAATAATAATAATAATAATAATAATAATAATAATAATAATAATAATAATAATAATAATAATAATAATAAGTGCAGAAATACTAGTCATAATACAACCCAAGGACCTAAAGTCACTAGTACAAGAACATCTACTCAAACCATGTCTAGGAATAATACATCAGTCTGAAACATTAATAAATACGGTCTAATGGATACAGTAGTAGAGAATAGAAGATAAGAGTCCAGGGCTGTAGGCTGGAAGATGGCTCACCCTAGGAATATCGGTCAAATAGCTTCAAGGCTAGAAACGAGGTCTCGATGAAGATCCTGCCTCACAATCTGCACTCAGAAAAGGGTGGAGCAAGGTAGTATCAGTACACACACGTACTGGTAAGTATCATAAGCTGACTAACATTAGCTCACACATGTAAAACACAAAATCAGACAAGATAAGTAGACAAGCACAAACATCCACACAATTCACAAATGATCAATCACCGAGTCGTAGCCTATGGTGTAGCACCTAAACACAAGTCTGCCAAGTCTTTCACTAGTCCTTAGAATAGCCGCAACACAAGTACAACCACAATCCAATCAATAGAAGTAAAATGAGATGATGAAATATGCAATGCAATGAGATGGATGTCAATGCAATGCAATGCACTGGCCAATAACACAACCTGTACACACATGCTCCGGACAAAAATCTCGACATCTCGGCAGTCATGACCCGAGGGACCCATGGTTTCCATGTACCAGTCACTCCGCACAAAGCCCAGAGGTGACTTCCATAAAACGAATCACCCCGCACAAAGCTCGGGGATGACTTTCATATTTCACTTTCTATCATATATTTCCAAAGTTCTTTTTCATCAATTATTCTATAGTTCTTTCATTATGCTGTTTTCCACAACATTTCCATCATGCATAAATGTATGAATGCAAGAATGAGATAGCAATGAAACCAAGCCAATGAGTATGCTATGGAGATCACAAATCACCATAAGCCATAACAAGACTGGCATAAACCACAACAACCATGGCAAATGGAAACAGCATAGAGTTCAGTCATCATAGTGGATCTATCACCTCACATCACCCACATCACAATAACAAGTACACCACATGTCACAATACGTAAAATAACGGTGACAAGCCCACATAACCAGAAGTGATACCAACCTAAGAGTATATCCATCCCAACATCATGTCCGGAGACCTAATCACTCTTTCTCCCATCAATTCTACGCACACATACGTTTCACTAATCAAAGTCTAACTAAAGTAAGCGGTAACTTACCTCAAATGTCGAACAGGAGCCACGTACTACTCCATCTGAGCCTTCCCCCTCCAAAGTACTGCAGAACGATTGAAGTCTAATATTAACAAGGCTCAGTAAGTAAATAACCACAACAAGCCAACTAATCGGAAAGAGAAACGGGTGGAGAATTACTTCAAAATACCCAAATACCCTTTTTGACTCATGAGGGTAAAACCAAAAATAAAGGGTAAAATTACACCACCCGTAGTCTCATTAGTCATTATCCTTTATTTCATAGAGTTCTAACCACAATTGGTCCTTCAATTTTATCAATCAAGCCAAAACCCCTAAATTATTAAGAACCCTAAATTTATGAATTGATTCTATAAGCCAAGAGAGATTCAATCCTAGAATCTATTAATCCACAATTATAGATGATAGAATCAGTAGTTAGAACAATAATAACCAATTAGATTATAGGGTTTAATGATTAATGACCTAGGTTCCATAACCCACCACTCTCAATAAGCATTTACCATGATGGATACTAGTAAAGGAAAGGTAAATGCAAGATTAAGGTTTAAGAACTTACCCCAAGATAATTCCACCGAAAGCTTACTTAAAATCGCCCCCAATGCTCTTTAGACTAAGGTTTTTGGTGAATGGAACTAATGATTTGAAATTAGGAACAAAATAGGGATTCTGGTTCAGTGCTCCCAGTTGCGGCGGACCATTTCCGCTCCCGCGATCCTGCCTCAGCGGAATCCTATTCGGTGGGGCGGAATTCATTAAACACGTCATGCTTCCGCTCCTCCGGACCAAAGCCCGATGGGGCAGATCTGCAGCGGTGAACAGCCTCCGCTGGGGTTAAACACCAGAACCGGCAATTTTCTGGTTTCCCCAAGTTTCAACCCAAAACCCGACAACCATCCGTGACCTCAAAATTGTCAACGAAGGTCACTTGACTCGGACAACCCCCAAACAGCTAAAACACAGTTTCCAAAACACACCTGAAAGCCTCGGGAACCTAACCAGCCACCCCACCAAGTCATAAACGACCCTTCGGACCTCACATAATCTGTGAAATTCCGAAAAAGGTCCGTTTATCCAAAAGTCAACTATTGATCAAACTCTTTCACTTAAGGGTTCTAATTCCTTCAACTTCCTCTAGAACCGTCCGAATACCTCAAAAACTAGGTTGAAGGGGTAATATCGTCAAAATAAGCATAAAGACCAAACGGGTCGTTACAGTTCTCAAGCCCTAAGAAGCAGTTTCTTCTTCTCACATCCTCCCATGTCATGGTAAGATCATTCTAATGGTTCCCCATTAATTACATGATTACTAACATGAATCATTATCTAAAACACAGGATTTTCAAGGTAAATCCTTCCCAAGCACTCAAAGTAAGAGTTTGGTGTTCTTCATCAGAGAATCATAGTTGTTCGGTAAGCCCATAGCACACTGGGCAATTCCCCCAACCATTTGCCTCTAGCTTGTTCAATCTTTTCAGGATTTTCTACATCAATGTAAGGACAATAAAGGATATCTCGTGTTTGCCAAAGCTAAGACTCTGCATGACGCAACTAATGTAATTGTTGAAGCAAAAGCATTACTGGAAACATTGGAATACTGTAAGGATCATGATCTACATCCTATAATCATGGAAAGTGATTCATTGATAATGAATAAGGTGGTGGATGGGATCTGAGATCCTCCCCGGTGCATAGTTGTAGAAGTGGATGGAATTAAAAGGATCAAGAGTAGTCTCAATTTCACCATACAACATGTATTCAGCTAGGAAGCTATATTACAATTGTGACACCCAACGTGGGAAGAACTCAAGAAGAGTGGTGAATAGTGAATCGATTACTATCGCAAATAATATATGTCCTCGTGCACAAAGCTATGAGATGGGTGTGCCTAAGTTAGGAGCAAGATAAATAAATTGATTTACGACATTCTGTCTATTTGGACATATCCCTTCTTAATATATTCGTTCTTATTGATTCAAGCGGAAAACGATTAGCATTATGCACTTTTGTCAAGACTCATAATAGCGTTTTTTAGCGTGTGTGATCTGACATTGCGTGGGGGCCCAGGGGGGTGGGGTGGGGATCATGGAAGCGACAACTAATTCTCAAATTGATGCACCACTTCGTTTTGTACTTATTATTCCTTCAACTGAAATCGCCATCTCGATCTCCAATTAGACTCTTTTTGGTATCATCTTCTCTGTGTATCTGTCTATTGATATTTTCAATTACAAGACCTGCTATACACATTTATGACGTCTGTAAGTTTCTTTCTCTTCCAATTCTTTTCAGTTTGCAAGTCATGATCATATTCAATTGCTTGGTTCTTGCTTGAATTCTTTTAGAAATTGAAGTTGTGAGAACATAAACGTGTTTAAGTCAACAACATTCAAAACCTCAACACCTGATTCTGCTTGGGTGAATTAAGCTGTAGAAATATCTCTTTGAGTCAAAGAATTTGCAAACTTGAATGTTCTTACCTTGTATAATTGTCTTGAAGAAATGCTTTAATAGATTCACACTCATGATCATTAATGTATTGTGGATGTAGTTTTGTATTCTGCACTCTCTTTAACTCTAAATATTACCTTTCATCCTAATCCCATCTATTAAAAAGGGACCTTTCCCTTATTGGAGGGAGTACAAGTGTACTATTTTTTTCTTTAATAAAAGCAGATCATGCCTACACCTTTCTTAGAGACTCAAGCAAAAGAATTACTATAGTTTTCCAGTACATCCGTCCAATATTACGTGAAGGTGTTACTGTTTGGGGAGTCAAACAGTCAAACTTTTTAAAAATATTTTGAATCATGAGCTATGTTAACTTGTATAGTAGTAATTACTATAGTTTTCTAGTACATCCGTCCAATATTACGTGAAGGTGTTACTGTTTGGGGAGTCAAACAGTCAAACTTTTTAAAAATATTTTGACTCATGAGCTATGTTAACTTGTATAGTAGTACTTTTCATGTAGTTTTTAAATACGACTTTTAAATATGTACATTTTATTTTAAAATTTTTGAAGAATCTATACCTAAATTCAAAGTCAAAATTATGTATTTTAACCTTCGTACTCTGAATTCCTTCACATAAATTGAGAAATCGGGAGAAAATGTTAATTATTCATTGATAGAACTAAAGCTTATGTAGTAGAAACTGACATTAGGCTATTGACCTTTTATCTGCATCTTTCCTCGTCACACCCGCTATCTTCAGTTCGAACTATACATATCGAAATAACTTTAAAAACATATATTTCTATTAAGTTTGCATCCACCGTAGTAAATAGTGCATGCCACATTTCCTTCCCTAGATATATAGTACTGTTTGCTGAATTCAGCAGCTTGGGAAGCTAATGACATTCAATTCTCCGTTGGATAGTTTGTAAATTGTAATATTTATATATGTACTTATTAATCTAAAAAGATGAAATTATGTTCTATAAATAGGAACATCTGTAGATACAACCAAAAAACCGATAACAACCTTATTGTATCCACGAAATTCCATGTCTGCTATATCAGAGTCAGACAACTAATGTTTCAAGAAAGTGTTATACATGTATTGAGCAGGACATAAAGGACGTGTGACCGGACCAATGTCCCGTCACGTCGGTTGACAAACCCTATGCTAGTCCAATTTTTCTACGAACATTTTTCCTCACCTGCAAAACTTGCATCGCTTCCTGTTTCTTTTTAGAAAAAATTACACGACGTGACAAATATTTAGATTATATTTACGATACATAGCTATAGTTTCAAGAAAATTACAAAATGTAGCGACACTTTAGGTTTTGTAGCAGATACACAATATACACGCCTAACTGTATGCGGAGATATAGTACGCGCTGGTACAACTCTTACGCGTGGTTTTAGCTCATACAGTATGTGTGCTGATACAATTGACAACCTCCTAAGACCCACCTGATATAACTGATACCCACTGCGTGATACTGCTCTTTCGCTGATACAACTGACAGTACAACTCAGCCTAGTACAAAAACTATAGCTATGTCTCGTAAATATGTAAACTGTAACTATATTTCATAATTACGCTCTAAACTAAAACTATTTATGAAACTTTTATCTTCTTTTAACCGAATTCGCAGCAAGAGCAAAGTCGGCCATTGCCCAAATTCGGTGAATGGGATGTGAATGATCCAGCCTCAGCTGACGGATTCACAGTAATATTTGCAAAAGCTAGAGATGAGAAAAATGGCACCAGTACTTCTGCCAATTCTGCACCACCAGCATCACCAAGGACTGAAGCTGCATCCACACAAAATGACTCTTATCACCAAGATCCAATGGTATATCTCTAATGCCAACTAAATCTTATAATGTGTCTTTTTCATTTAATTTTACGGACAGTTATTCAACTTTTAATTTATGTACTAAAATTAAAAGAAAAATTTTATTAATGAAAAAATAACTCAATTATGATGCCTTCATAGAAACTAAACGAACGGAAACAAATAATTAATCTCAAAAATATTTTTCTCCCTCATCCCCCAATTTAAGTGTCTTACTTTTTTCTTTTTGGTATGCCCCAAAAAGTGTGCATTTTTCTATATTTAGTAAGTTGACAATTCAAACATCCTACATGACAAGTTTAAAATTACAAGATTCAAAAGACAATTTAGTACATTGCGCATGTATATCTTTAATTTAGAACCACAAAATTCAAAACTCTTTTTATTACTTAAACTTTGTATCCATTCAAACTAAGACATTTAAATTGAGACGGATGAAGTAGTAGATTATCAGTTCAGCAACTCACCTTCCACAATGACCAAACTATTGAAAAAAAAAAAAAAATAGAAGAAGAAGAAGAAAGAGAGACTCATGTGCCACATGGTGAAAGACCACAAATATTAGGTTGGGTCAGAAAATGAGTTAATTTTTTTTGTTTGAAAGTGGTATTACATGGAAATTCAGCAAGTTGAGTTGCTGAAGCGAATATACTAACATGGAATACTTGTGGCAGTCTACTTGAGTTTCAAAATAGAAATTTCCAAGCTTCTTTTATTTTATGACATAGTTGAGTTGGTATTCGATAATTAATTTTTAGGAAAATGGCCAAATTTGTCCATGCATTATTTGAAATTGCTCAAGTTTTTCCTCTTTTAAACTTTTGCTCTATTTATACCATTGTTGTTAGCAAATTATCTCGCATTAATCATTGCCATTAACAGAACTCCAGGATGAAATAAATGTACTTCACATATTTAAATTTTTTGAGGAAAAAGGTCAAAAGTGTAATAAATATTAAAGTTGTTCAATTTTGAATATTAAAAGTGTATACGGGTAAAACCGAGGACATAAGTACACTCAGTTTCCCGTTGTCATGGTTATGCTCGGGTGCAACACGACCACCTCACCGGGAACGAGGTCTCGAGCTCGGGCCAGTACGAGGCGATAAAGGAAGGATGATTGACTGCCATTAACAGAAGACCGAAATATCCGCCCTCACCCGGATATTTCGGCGTCGATCCCGGCGCTGCAGCTGTCACCAGATTTACTTGCTTTATTTAGAATTGTACTAGGTTTAAAACTCCTCTACTATATAAAGGGGAGGTCTTCATTCATGAAGGGGGTTGGCAACAAGAAGGAGAGAAAGAATTCATATCAACAATCATAAGAATTTATTGCATCAGTTTCCATCTGTTCTTGAGTTTTATTTTATTTGTGTTTCTTGGTAGCTCGTAACGAAAGGATATCGACCTCGGTTTCCTAGCCCGAGGTCATACGTATCCAGCACTTGATTAGATTTGATTCTTTGTCCATTTCATCATATATCACTCTATTTAAATCCTTAATTGAATTTAGCCGCATATCTTTGGCACCTCATATAAATTTAACTGTTCTGCATTTTAAGGTTAAGCAGTTTGGCGCCCACCGTGGGGCCTTAGATAGTAGTGGCGGTTCAATATAACATTCTAGTCACACTCGATATTTCACACTTGTTCTTTAGAGTTTGATTTCAGGTATACCGGGAAATCCCTTTAAAACTCCAGGAACTAAAGATCTGTGGAATAAACAAGCGTGTTCTGACATTCTTACTTCAGCTATCTCGAGCCCTCGAGTCTTTTAATTTTACATGAACTCTTGAAATCTGATACAGCAGTATTTGTTTGACTTTTTGTGTGAAATGATTTTTGCTTTTGATATGTTACTGGATACAGCAACTGCCGGAGAGATTTCCATTTTCTAGTTTTAAGTTTTAACACACGGAAAAGGAGAATCGAGAAAAGGAAGGCACCCTCCCCAACGTGCATCTAGCTTCCCGAAACTGTTTAATAAAAAAGACTCACGTAAAGCTATTTCTTTTTCAAATTTGCATTTCAAACCTAGTATCCTCTCACTTAGCAGCAGCATCATGCAGTCTGAATATACAGCATGTCATGTCCAGTTTGCACTGATGAATCCCACTATGGAGAAAATTCACCTACCAGAGGCTAACTAGATTGCACAAACAAGAACTCCTCGGAAACAAAAATACACCTAATAAAATCACATATAGGGCTCATAACCAAAAGAATTAATTAAAAAAATTGAAAAATTGCCAGCAAATCTGGAAAAAGCTTAGCAGGCAGCCAGCAAAATTATTTGCTCAAAAATTGATGATCTACCCAAAACTGATGGGCAAGTACAAATCCAAAATTATAAAACTCACAAAGTTAAACATAAGGAAATAAAGTGTGTGTATGGTTTTCGTCAAGATCATAATTTAGTTCCAGCAGCTACAAATTGCCCACAAGTACAACTCTTTACCTACTTTATTAACCAATAAGTAGCTTGTTCTCGTCCAGGAAACTATAAGTAGGCACCTCCAGATTATATGGCGCAGGTCCCTTGCGTATTCTACCAGAGATGTCATAATGGGAGCCGTGGCAGGGGCAAAACCAACCACCAAAATCACCAGCATTTGGCAAAGGAATGCACCCAAGATGGGTGCATACCCCAACAACCACAAGCCATTCTGGATTCTTAACCCTCTCTGCATCTTGTTGTGGATCGCGAAGGGAGCCAAGATCAACACTGTTTGCCAAACTGACGTCATCCTCAGTTCGGCGCCTGATGAAAACAGGTTTACCACGCCACTTCACGGTAACAGTTGTACCAGGCTCAATGCTGGAAAGATCCACTTCAAGGGAAGCAAGGGCAAGAACATCCTTACTGGCAGACATGCTCAGTACAAACTTAAGAATCAGGAGACGCACCAATGAGGCATAGACAAACCTGCCTCCTGTCAAGACAAAGTAAGCAAATGCACGTTTGCTTGGATCACCAGGTGGATAACGCTCATGGTTGTGCTCATCATAAACAATTTTTGATGTGGGATTCTTAATAGCAGCCACTGTGGGTGGGAGATCTGGGACTAAACCCATCTCATATGCAGGAGAAACTGAATTAGATGAAAACCCTGAAACAATTGAAAAGCTGTTAGAAGTAATAGATTACGACCCTGGTAACTTCCAAAATTTATCATAGATAAAGCCAAATCAGCAAAATGACAGGAAGGCAACATCAGAAGGGTTGAAAAAAAGGCTGATCATTCAGACACTGCAAGCTAACTATCTCAGCCAACTAGTTCCCTTTCCATGGATTTCCCCCACAACATCTATCTCGAACTTTTGCATGTCCAACAAATGGCATGACCATTTTCTTCCAATAATCGTACCAGACTTTGTTATTCACAAGATCCTCCAGACTTAGATGCAAAGGACAATGTGTAGCCAACATTCAAAATGAGAAACTTGTTCTTGCAGTGGTAGAAGAATTAGGACTCAGTTTTCCCTTTTCATATATTTTTTAAGCATTTAGAAGCGGGACAATACAGTTTATTTTAGGCACTCAACGAGCTTACAAATTGTGAGATAGAACCTGCAAAGAATTTGATGCTAGAGGAGGCAAATTCAACCTATAGATGTGCAACCCGCCCAAAAATTAATGAGCTGTTAAAGAGCTGATGGGTTATACTCAAAATGGGTTGAACCCATATTGACCTGTGAGAAAATAAGGTTCAAATGGGTTCAATTGGTATAATCCGTTGGGTTATAAAACAACCCAAACCCAACAGGTCATAAATAACAATGTATAGACCAATTAGTGCTTCTTCTTTTATCAAACTTTTTTTTTTAATCTTTCTTCAGTTAATCAGCTAACGTCCTTTATAGAGCATAAAGTTACAGATGCTGTTCTTTCTTCAACACCACCCCCCCCCCCCCCCACACCCCGCGTCTTCCTTCCCTTCTGTTCAAAGATTTTTCAAAATTTCTCTATCATACTATTACTTTCATAGACTTGTACATTCTTCTTGGCAGCAAATTTAGAGGTCTTTTTCCTATTGTATACAGAACATCTGTTTATCATTCGAAAACAAAGAGACTAATAAGTAATAACTCTAACTGCTTAAGAATGATAAAATAAACAGCACCCAAGGGTGTGGCTTAGCAGTCAATGAATTTAGAATAGTGCTTTCTTCCATCTGTCTAAGCATTAGTGGACAGTTCTACTCGGTATTTGTGATGGTAGGAGATAATGCATGCAAGCGGGCCTGGGGCACCACTGCTACCCCCAAAATAAGAAAAGCAAAAATAAAGGATACAATTAACATTAATGAAAACCCATAAAACTAAGGGTGTGAGTGGTACGAAGGAAAATATTTTTCCCGAAAAGTGTTTGCGTGAAAAATATTTCCAGGAAATAAGTCAATTTCTACTTATTTTTCCAATGTTTGGTTCGTGACTAAAACATTTTCCGGAAAATATTTTCAACTGAGTTCCATAACAATATTACAAAAATAGAAACTTAATACTTTGGCTTGTTATTCCACAAGAATCACCAAAAGTAACCTTCTCCTGCTTTGGTTTTTATTCTTGCTTGTTGTTTGCATTGGAATTTTTTGCATTCCATTGAGCAATAGAAGACTTTGCAAGAACTCAATGTCTTATCAGTGAGTCACCGTATCAATTTACACTGATGATGAACAGAAATATTTATATTATAAGTATCGTGGAAAATGATTTCCCTTGGCCCCTTGGGGAAGTCATTTTCCACTAATTAGGGGAAAATATTTTCCTAAATATTTAGTCTAACCAAACATGGAAAAGTTGGAATTCCCTTCATTCCAAACACACCCTAAATGAACAGACAAAAGTACCCGTGTTGTTGCAAGATGCAACGGAAATCAAATAGTACTACAGTGAAACCAGATTTAACACTGCTCTATAAGTGGGATCCCACTTGCGACTAATGCAATTTAGAAATCCATGGCAATACCAGCAAAAGATAACATGTGAAGAAGTAGAACCAAAAAATTGATAGAAGAATTGTATTAGAAACTAAGCTGGTTGTAGAATAAATCAGTTAAAAGATGGAAGCTTTCGCAAGTAAATCATTGAACTAAGGGAGGGGGGGGGGAATAAAGAGGGAAACAGACCTCTGGTATGTTGGAGGAAAATAGAAGCGAGGGAAGGAGAAATGGATCTGAGGGAAGAGGCATCATCATCATGGTTTGGAGAGATGAAGGCGGACGAAGAAGATGGAGCAGCGGAGCGCAGGGGCCAACGCGAGAGAGGCGAAGCTCTCCTCCCAGCTGTCCTCAGCATCTTCTCTTCTCTTTGGTTCTCTAAGCCTAGGGTTTCGCTACGAAACTGCGACACAGCGGTGAGATGGCTTTTTTGAGACCCGGGACAAACATTAACAGTTTTCCCTTTTCTCCTATTTCTATTTCTATTTTCCACTCTCTACTTAGAGCCTGTTTGAATGGGCTTAAAAAAAACAGCTTATAAGCTAAAAAAAAATAAGTTGGGATAGGCCAACTTATTTTTTTGGCTTATAAATTATTTTTAGCTTATAAGCTGTTTTAGATAAGCTAAGCCAAATGAACCCAATTATTTTTTTGAGTTTATTTTAAGCACAAAATGGTTTTAAGCTGACCAGCCAAACGCTCAAAAAAACTGAAAACAGCTTATAAGCAACTTATAAGCCAATCCAAATGGGCTCCTAAAAGGTCGCCGACCCGGTCGCGCTTTCTCAATAATAACTTTTCTTTTTTCTCCCTTTTTATTTTTATTAGTATCGGAACCCGCGCGATCCGATATTAAATCCCACTGTTTAAGCATGTTTTATATCACTTTGTTGGAATATCAACCGACGACTTTTTTTTTTTTAGTATTTTTTTATATAGTAGAATTGAAAATTATAATAATATACTTCTTTATATAGCTTGGTCTTTGTAGGAAATATATTACCTTTACAATAATTGGAAAAAGATTATGGAATATAAGATGGTGAATTAACATATAATATGAAGTTATCGAAAAGATTCAAATTGCAACAGCCATGCTTGTTAAATTGTCAGCAACCAGCCTCATTTCCTTTATTCTATGTGTGCTAATATCTGCATTACCAACTTCAAGCAACACTAACTTGCAAGTGTCTATTAGTATTGGGTTAAGTATGTTATTCATTACTACAAATTTTGATACTTTTGCTAATGCTTGCAAGTGTCTATTAGTATTGGGTTAAGTATGTTATTCATTACTACAAATTTTGATACTTTTGCTAATGCTGTAGCAACGTTTGGATATTTAATTTCATTCTTAAATATATTACAATGTCATTTGTTTCTCATTTCAATGTATGCAATACCAAAATTATTATGAAATTAACAGAACCGAACCATAAAATATTTTTATTAGCTAACCATAAAATATTTTTATTAGCTTGTCAATTGGTTTAATATCCTTGTTAGTAACTCGGAAGAATTAGCTATTAGTGACATTTTAGTTTTGAAATTACCATAGGTGACTCATGGGGACCACTTAGAAGCAAAACCCAATTAAATTTGGGATTAAGAAGATCGAGGTCCAAAATGTATTTTTTCAAACTTCTTAATTTTTTACAAAATACAAAAAGATCTCAATTTAATCCAAAAAAACTCACCAACCCCCTTCTCCTCCACCCTCCCCACCACCCCACACCCTCCCCCACAAAAAATTTTAAAAAAAAAAAAAATTGATATTTTTTATTTGCTTTTTTACCAACCCCTCTCCTCCTCCCACCCCTCCCCCCCCCCCCCAAAAAAAAATTTAAAAAAAAGTTTTGATATTTTTTATTTGCTTTTTCATCAGCCCCCCCTCCTCCTCCCACCCCTGTGCCCCCGCCCCCCGTCCCATACCCTCCCCCCCAATTTTTTTTTTTTAAAGTTTTGATATTTTTTATTTGCTTTTTCACCAGCCCCCCCGCTCCTCCTCCCGCCCCACCCCACCCACCCCCCCAAAAAAAATTTTAAAAAAAAAGTTTTGATATTTTTTATTTGCTTTTTCACCACCCCCTCCTCCCCCCCCCCCCCCCCCCCCCCCCCCCCCCCCCCCCCCCCCCCCCGCCCACACTTCCCACCCCCAAATTTTTTTTAAAAACAAAAAAAAAGTTTTGATATTTTTTATTTGCTTTTTCACTGCCCCCCCCCTCCTCCTCCCACCCCTACCCCTGCCCCACACACCCCCACCCCCCAAAATATTTTTTTTTAAAAAAGTTTTGATATTTTTTATTTGCTTTTTCACCAGCCCCCCTCCTCCTCCTCCCACCCCTCCCCCCAAATTTTTTTATTTTCTTTATTTATTTTTACAACCCCCTCCCCCCCCCAAAAAAGAATTAAAAAATTAATTTTTTTTACCAGTCCCCACTCCTCCACCTCCCACCCCTCACCCCCTCCCCCCACCCCCCAAAAAAAATTTTAATTTTTTTTATCAGTCCCCACTCCTCCTCCTCCCACCCCTCTCCATCCCCAAAAAAAAAAAAATTTGAAAAGTTTTTCTTTTTGTTATTTTTGACCCCCCACCCTTCCAAAAAACAATTGTTTCAAAAAAAGAAGTTTTCAAAAGTTTTTATTTTTTTGCACCACCTCCCCCCACCCCCCGCAAAAAAAAAAAAAAGATTTTCCTTGAAAAGAAGTTTTGAATTTTTTATTTTTTTTTGGGGGTTTCTTACTTCCCCCACCCACCCCAAAAAAATATATTTTTTTGGTTTTTTTGCCCCCCCCCCCCCCCCCCCCGCCCAACATGCCAAAAAAAATCTTGAAGGGAAGTTTAGAATTTTTTTTTTTTTTTTGATTTAGGAAAAGTTTGGATAAAATCCAGGTTGTTGTTGTTGTGTGTTTGTAGTGAAATAGATGATTTTTACTCTTTGTTGTATGGTTCGAGGTTTAGAAAAACATATCCAACGTATAGTTTTTTTGTTCTTGTCCTAGTATTTATCTCGGTTCGAAGATAATCAACGATTTGTAGTTATTGCAACAAGTTCTATACTTCTTGCAACAAGTAGACAATTCGTTGCAACGACTCACTAATTACATAACTTCGAATTTGCTTCTCGTTTGTAGAAGATATCTAACGTATTTGTAGTTGTTGCAACAAGTTCTACACTTGTTGTAACAAGTAGACAATATGCAATAACTACAAATCTTAGCTTCGATTATTTGGTTTTGTTTGTAGAAGGTATCCTACAGATTTGTAATTGTTGCAACAAGTTCTACACTTGTTGCAACAAGTAGACAATTTGTTGCAACAACTATAAATCTGTTGGACATAGCGTCAGTTATTTGGTTTTGTTTATAGAAGATAACCAACAGATTTGTAGTTATTGCAACAAGTTCTACACTTTTTGCAACAAGTAGACAATCTGTTGCAACGACCCACTAATCTGTTGGACATAACTTCAATTATTTGCTTCTGTTTGTAGAAGATATCTAACAGATTCGTAGTTGTTGCAACAAGTTCTACACTTGTTGCAACAAGTAGACAATCTGTTGTAACAACTACAAATCTGTTAGACATAGCTTCAGTTATTTGATTTTGTTTGTAGAAGGTATCCTACAGATTTGTAATTGTTGCAACAAGTTCTACATTTGTTGCAACAAGTAGACAATCTGTTGCAACAACTACAAATCATTGGACATAGCTTCGATTATTTGGTTCTCGTTTGTAGAAGATATCCAATGATTTGTAGTTGTTGCAACAAGATCTACACTTATTGCAACAAGTAGACAATCTGTTGCAACAACTACAAATCTGTTGGACATAGCTTCAGTTATTTGGTTCTGTTTGTAGAAGATATCCAATAGATTTGTAGTTGTTGCAACAAGTAGACAATCTATTTATGAATCAAAGAAATGTTGAGAAAAGATATAGCTAAATTGACAGCCAAACTGACAATCAATCCTCATAAAGAGATGAAGAACAGAGCCGAAAAGCAGTAGATACAAATGAAGAAAGTGAAGAAGAACTAGAAGATGAAGAAAATGATGATGGAGATGGAGTAGATCAAGGAAATCTGCTACACCCCAGAAGGCAGTTGCTGAACAAATTATGACTTAAGTTGTAATATTTAGAGCCAAGGTTGTTGTTGAACAATTTCTATTTTTTTTTTTTTTTTGTCCTTTATGTTATTTGTGAATGATGTTTATGAACTTATTTATTTTGATTAGTTGTGGTATTTGGAGCTAAAGTGGTTGTATGCAACAGATGCATACACTGTTAAAGAAGTTGCAACAAGTTACTAATTTATTTCAACAAGTTACTAATCTGTTTTAACAAGTTACTTATCTTTTTAAACAAGTTGCTTAGTTGTTGCAACAAATTACTTACCCTGTGGAAAAAAAAAATCAAACAATTGCTTAAATTATTGCAAAAATTAAAAAAATATGTCGCAACAGATGAGTTAATTGTTGCAACAAATCATACACTTGTTGAAGAGGTTGCAACAAGTTACTAATCTATTTCAACAGATGGATCAGATATTTAAGCAAGTTGCTTAGTTGTTGCAACAGATTAATCACCTTGTTTGAATTATTGCAACAACTTACTCATATGTTGCAGCAAGTATCTCATATGCTGCAACAACTTACTCATATATTGCGTACAGATATCTCATATGTTGCAACAAATCCTCCATTGTTGCAACATATTCACGATATTGATCACATTGAACTCCTTTATTTATACTGAATAACATTGAATTCATTGTTTATCACTAAATATGGTTGAATTAAGTACTTCACATCAAATCACTCTAATGATCACTCGATTTAGGAAGAATACACTTAGAATTGCCCATCTAATCCATGAAATTACATAAAATTACTATCTAATCCATTAAGGATGTTAGTAGATATATATATATATATATTCATCACTAAAAATCGTTGATTTCCTTTGTTTAACGCTAAATTTGGGTGAATCAAGTAGTTCGCATCAAATCACTCTAATGATCACTCGATTTAGTCCATACTGAGTAGTAGATCATCTTTCCTGACTCAAAATATATCAAATTTATTAAGTATTATACATGGATCACTAAATATCGTTGATTTCCTTTGTTTATCACTAAATATGGGTGAATCAAGTAGCTCGCATCAAATCACTCTAATGATCACTCGATTTAGTGCCTACTGACTTAGTAGATCATCTTTCCTGACTCAAACTACTATCAAATTGATTAAGTATTATATATGGATCACTAAATATAGTTGATTTCATTTGTTTATCACTAAATACCGTTGATTTCATTTGTTTATCACTAAATATGGGTGAATAAAGTAGTTCACATCAATTCACTCTAATGATCATTGGATTTAGTGATTACTGACTTAGTCGATCATCTTTCCTGACATAAAATACCATTAAATTGATTAAGTATTATATATTGATCACTACTTATCGTTGATTTCCTTTGTTTATCACTAAATATCATTGATTCCCTTTGTTGATCACTAAATATGGGTGGATCAAGTAGTATACGCTGTACAATTTGTAATATCTATTGCAACAAGTGTACTATCTGTTACAACAACTGTAGTATCTGTTGCAGCAAATGACATAGTTGCTGAACAGGTCCTTACTCTTGTTGGATAAAACATAACAAGTTACCCAGTTTCTGCAACAAATCACTCCACTTGTTGGAAAAAACCCAACATGTAACTTAGTTGCTTTAACAAGGCACAATAGCGTTGTTGCAAATACATCGCTTACTTGTTGGAAATCTTTTAGAAGTTGGATAAAACACAAGTTACTAGTTGTTGCAACAAATCCACATTACTTGTTGGATAAAACCCAACAAGTTACGTAGCCGTTTTAACGCATTCACTACTTGTTGGAAATTGTTCAAAGAATTTATTAACAACAATACACACATTTATGATTGGACACGATCAACATATCATATAAACTAAGTTCACAAGAGCATAAATTACCATTCTAAATAAGAACAACATTAAAATGTCATAAAGTTCCAACAAATAACTATTATTACAACACGGTGCAATTAACAACTATGGAGCATTTCAGCTTGGACAACAACTACAAATCTGTTGGATATCTTCTACAAACGAATCAAATAATTGAAGCTATGTCCAACTAATGAGTCGTTGCATAGAACTTGTTGCAACAACTACAAATCTGTTGGTTATCTTCTACAAACAAAATCAGATAAATACCAGGGCAAGAACGAAAAAAACCATCAGTTGGATATCTTTTCCTAAACCCTGAACCATACCAGGAAAATAACAGAAGAACCATTTATTTCACTACAAACTAGGAGTGGGCATAAACACCGAAAATTGAAAAACCGGACCGAACCGAATTAATTCGATTTTTCGATTTTCGATTTTTTTTTTATGACAAATTCGGTGTTTTGGTTCGGTGTTCGGTTTCGGGTCAACGGTTCTTCGGTATTTCGGTTTATGACACCGAATTTTTTTTTTTTGAAGATTTACTACATGAATATAATTTTTTTTACAACACTCAGTCCACTCTCTCAGGCCCAAATTAATGTATATGATTAATAAAGAAGGCATAAAATTCCAGAAGCCATCAATGATTCAACTGGAAAATTTTCCATTCAAAAATCAAAAGGGTCTACAAGAATGGAACAAATTATTCAGAGATTATAATGCAAAATAGAAGACAATTGATAATAATCACAAAAAGATTTTGTCTATTGTCGAATGTTTGGTTCATCATATTAAAATTTGGACGTGAGATGTACTATTTAGAACATCTATAATTTTAAATTGGATAAATAAATTTGTCTTCAATAATACTCGTGGCCTATATTAAATCATTTTTTCCAATCTGGGATTGGTTTTTATACCATCTTGATCAAAATAATTAGTTGAATGTATATAAATGATTATCAAACAAATAATACTTTTAAGAGGAAGATAAAATAAAGCATACAAGAATATGGTCTACTAATTCGGTGCGGTGTTCGGTGTTGAAAAAAATCGAATTAGAAAAAATCGAAATCGGACCGAACTGAACTTCAAAAAATCGAACTGAACCTCAAAAAATCGAACTGAACCGAACTAATTCGGTGCGGTGTTAGGTGTCCACTTTCAAATAACCGAAACCGAACTTTGAAAAAAACGAACCGAACGCCCACCCCTACACAAACACACAACAACAACATCAATTTTATCCAAACTTTTCCTAAACCCCAACTTCTTTTCAAGATTCTTTTTGGAGTGTGTGTGTGTGGGGGGGGGGGGGGGGGGGGGGGGAAAAATACAAAAACAAAAACTTTTCAAGACTTTTTTTTCAAACATTTTTTTTTGGAAGGGTGGGGGTAGGTAGGTGCAAAAAAATAAAAAGAAAAACTTTTCAAAACTTTTTTTAAAAAAAATAATTTTTTTTGGTGGGGGGAGGGGGGAAGTCAGGGGGGTGGGAGGAGGAGCGGGCTGGTGAAAAAATAAAAAAAAATATCAAAACTTTTAAATTTTTTTTGGGCGGGGAGGGATGGGAGGAGGAGTGGAGGCTGGTAAGAAAAAACTCAATTTTTTTTTTGGGTGAGGGTGGGGGGGGGGGGGGGGGGGGGGGGGGAGGGCCGGGGGGAGGAAGAGGGGGTGAAAAAATAAATAAAGAAAATCAAAAATATTTAATTTTTTTTTGGGGGGGGGGGGGGGGGGGGTGGGGTTAGGGTGGGCGTAGGGGTGGGAGGTTGGGGAGGAGGAAGCGGTGGGGTGAAAAAAAAATAAAGAAAATCAAAATTTTTAAATTTTTTTTGGGGGGGGGGGGGGGGGGGAGGAAGGGGTGAAAAATAAATAAAGAAAATTAAAAAAATTAATTTTTTTTTGTGGGGGTGTCGGGGCCCCGGGGCAGGGGGCGGGGGAGGGGGCGAGGGCGGGAGTGGGACAAAGTGTTAAAAATAAAACTTGAGGCCAAAGTGTTAAAAATAAAGTTGAGGGTCAAAGTGTCAAAATGAAAACTTTTGGGCAAGTTCAAAACCCCTTAATCACTAATCAAAAATCATCACCTCCACTCAATAATTAAAACTTGAGTCACCTCCACTAAAATAAAATATTTAGGAGTCACTTATAATTAAAAGCCCCTAGTAACTCACATTTTACAATATTTATTTTTACCTTTGAATTACTTTTTATTTTTATTTTTAGAATCTTATTCTTTTATCCACATTCCTCAGTTGTTTAAATTTATGAATAATATCTTTGTCAATTAGTAATTTTTTTTTAAAATATTTTTCTTACCTTAAAATATATATATATTTTTTTTAATTTTTAGAATCTTATTTTTTTATTCACATTCCTGCTTGTTTAAATTTATGAATAATACTTTTGTATATTTTTTTTAAATTACTTAAAATGTAAATATCAACACTTTAGCATCATCTCAATTTTTGTACGTTATATTCTTCTATGAAATTATAATTCGTTTTCTTACATTAGCATTGTACCTATAATGTTATATCCCGTATTTTGTACATTGGGACATTCCGAGCTAACTGCGATAAGTTAAGGACAAGACTATTTCGGGATACGAGGTAGAGACTTTTAACCTCCGATTTTGTTTTAAGACATAAGTTGCTTATGATTTTATTGGTATGGAATATTAAGAAAAATTTGGGGTTAAAAGTTAATTATGGAAAGTTAATATTTCATGAAACAAAGGCCAAGTTGGCCGTGTGGCATGAGGTGGGTTCCCACCCATGGCTTGGCCAAATTTAATTGATCCAAGCCATGCGTGGGGCATGGTACACTTGGATGAATTATATATGCTCATATTAGATGACAAGCAAGACTAGTATTCATCTTTTTCACACCTTAGAACCTTGGAGAAACTTGGAGAAAAAAAAGAGAAGCTATTTGGCCATGGCATAGCCGAATTTGGTC
This sequence comes from Lycium ferocissimum, assembly GCF_029784015.1. Classification (NCBI taxonomy): domain Eukaryota; kingdom Viridiplantae; phylum Streptophyta; class Magnoliopsida; order Solanales; family Solanaceae; genus Lycium; species Lycium ferocissimum. The sequence continues at coordinate 916 of NW_026715103.1, read as the reverse complement.
CATGAAAAATTGAGCAAAAAATAATTTTCTTCTAGCAATTCCAACCATTGGAAGGTCCTTGTTAACGTGGAGTAGTTGTTGGAGTCAACAAACCATTCGTTTTTACCATTTGCAACCGTAGCCAAGTTGTGGAGTTAAGTGGAAAAGGTAAGGTTTAATCTTCTTTTTCATATGTTATGGATGGTTTGTGTATGTTGTGAAATGTAGAAATGGATGAAAATCATAAAATTTGTGTGTTGGGGTGGTGGCCGAATATGGGCTGTTTTGTATGGCAAGGAATGAACTAATTTTATTTAGTATTTTGGCTGTTGTTTGTTATATCCCGCATTTTTGAGCAATCGGGTAATTCAAGACAATTGCGGGAGGACGACAAGCAAGGCCATACCTTCATCTTGTTAAGCATATGAATGGCTTATGAAGAATTTAGAAGCGGAATTATTAAGAGAGTCTAGGGGTAAAGTCGGAATTTTTGGAAACGATTTTATGAATTATTACTTGTCATGAAACACAATTGGGCTTGGATTAATTTTTTTTTGGAAACAAAAGAGAGGCCCAACCGGCCATGGCATGGGCTAGGCCCATGAAGGGGTTTGATTTACACTAATAAAAGATGACTAAGTCATCCTTGACTCATAATTTTCTAGAAATTTCAAGAAGTGGAAGAACAAAGAACAAGGAGGAGAAGTTGAAGGGCCATTCGGCCAAGAGAAAAATTCCAAGAAAAATTACAAAAATTTCCCAACAAATCATTTCCTACCTATTCAAGAGTCCCTAGCAAGGTGGAGAGGTCTTTGGAGCAAGAAGCACATATATTCATACAAGTTGAAATCTCTAGCCAAGTGAAGAATTGAAGAAAAAGGTGAGGTTGGTTCTTTCTTATATGCTATGGATGATTTTTGTATGTGTAGCATGTAAA
>NW_026715102.1:0-17181 GCF_029784015.1 Lycium ferocissimum | reverse complement strand
AAAAATGTCCTAACTAACTTTATACCTGCACAAACAAAGTACAAGAACTAAAAGAAGAAAGCCATGAAATCCCAAACATTCAATTTCACTTCAGATGAGCCCGGGAGTAGTTTTTTAAATAAACGCCATTCAAAATTTCTATAAAACCAAAGTAATGATTTTATTGTTAACAAAACTACGTAATAAACTATTGACTCCAAAAAACGGGAAAAAGAGTTGCTTCAAACCATGAGCTTACAAACTCTAATTCACCGCCCAAAAATATCTTGATATCTCTAAACCTAGGATAAAACGGGTGGCTTTTTCCCATAATCTAGACATTTTAAACCCAAAAATTTAGAATTAAAGTTCCATAGAACCCCTTTTTACCCCCACAGTTAATAGGGGAAAAATTCAAGCCAAATTAATGCAAACTGGAAAATAGGGGCATTTTAACAAATTTTTGAGTAAATATATGAAAAAAATTGATTTTTGGCATTTTATCAAAACCTAAAAAAAATATTGGTATAGGGGTCTATTCATTGTGACAAAAAAAGCATAGTCAATTAAACTAAACTTTAACAACACATAAAAGTACAAAATTCAAAAAAAAGGGCTTAATAAATTTCAATCATCTACTAGAAAAGAAAAAAACAGCTTTTTGAAGAATTTTTTGATAATTACAAGTTTTTTCCAACATGAGTAAATAAGCAAAACAAGTGGTCAAAATCAGTAAAATGTCGTTTGTAATATCTGCTCTATGTCATCCGAGTCCAAGGGTGTCAGTAAAAAATTTAGCATGGCGGAAAAAGGTTTTTGCTAATAATGGATCAACCATATTCATGTCGTCCGGGAACATCATCCCGTGTAATTCTTCTAAATCATTGTTCCCCATTCATGCGACTCAAAACACCAATGAATAGTCCCCTGCATCAAAACTTGTAATGGCTTTTCGGTACTATTTGATTCCCCCAGATTCTTGAAAATTCAAGAAAGCAGGGGGGGGCCCCTGCTTGAATTACTAATTATTTAATTTGGGAGGTAAATTATTCAAGAATGGACGTGGAAGTAGTCTCGAAGGGGAAAAAGTAAAGGGGTTTCTTATACAGAGCAATAATTGCTTAATTTCTCAAGAAACCAGAGTTGACTCATTCATGCCAATCCCCATTTTTCCGATTATAATTTTTTCCGTAAGACATGCTCTTTTTTGCATCCAATAGTTCCCGATGAGTATTTAACTGGTTTCCCCTTTGTTTTTTTTTCCAACTGCCTTTTTTTCCCAAAATTTCGATTATATTGGACTTTCTTTTCTTCTTGAGCTTTGTGATGAAGAAGGTTTTGAGGCAATCGTTGTTGCCCCCTTCATCATTATCGCAGGGTACCCATGATGTAAATATCCCACGGTTTTTTTTTTTGCCATACACATAAAGATGGTGACAATCCAGAATCATTCACCCTTCTCCACAATGAATTCAAAAAAAATCCCTTGGGCATCTGTCGGACGAAACGGAAACCATCTTTTTTCTCCATGCCTTTTTTTATTTTATTTTTTTTTCTCAAAACAATGAAAAGAATGCCCAAGAAGAGCGAGAATTTATAAAAGGTTTTTTAGTCGAATTTACATTTATGGTATAAGAGGCTAGAAGAACCTCGCTGGCCCTGTTTGCACGGAGGGGTGAATATTTGGTTTTTTTTTTGTGTTTTGAGATATTGACTCAATTGTTTTTAAGGTATTTTTTTCCCTTGGACAATTAAGAGCTCAGGTGATTTTGGAAAAGTGTGAGTCCGCCTTGATTTCAACCCCCGTTATTCATTTCACACTTTTAATTGATCCCCAAAATTCCCATTTAAACTTTTAAGTAACAATCTGATTTTAAACTTTTAATTCTTTCTTTTTCCAAACTTTTTTTAAGGATATATCCTACATGCTTTAGGGATTCTTGTTTAAATGTCAAATAGGTCTAGAAAATAAAGAATTATTTTTTAAAATTTGTTTTTAGTTTGAAATAAAGATTTTTTTAAGGGTTAATTTTTTAAAAATTACAACCGTTAAAAATTGTGATGAATAAGGAATAAATCAAGAAACAAGATAATTAGGTAATAGGACTAACTTGTAAAAATGTAATAAAACTAATTAAATATGTTTACAAAATAAATTACTTTCGTTTTTTCTTTTAATATTAAAAAAAACTAATAAAAACCATTTTCCAAAATTGTTTCTAATTATAAAAGCATCAAAATAGTCAATATAATTTATTAGTAAATACATAATTATGATAGTTGGGAAAAATAAAGATAGAAAGAGTATCTTATACCACACATATAATTATATTATGTTATATCATACAATAAAACGTTTAATTTAACATATATGTGAAGTTTTAAAGATTATAATCCCTCCAGAAACCCCCCTGAGTTCACATTCCAAGTCCATATAGGGAAGTTTTAAAGATTATCACTTTTTAGTTTTTGGGTATGATCGTTCAAATGATGTTTACGGGTTTTTAAAAAAAGTTATTTAAAATTCAACAATTTTTGGAAATGGTGGTTAACTTTTGTTTAAAAGCTTTTAAAAATGATTTTTCCCGAATTTTTTTTAAAAAAACAAAAAAAAGGTCACATAATTTAAAAAACAAAGAAAATATACTATAACACAAATTATTGAACTCTTGCTCCTAAAACTTTTATTTTTCCACAGGGTAATTTCCCAAAAACGTCAAAAAATTTTTGGAAGGGTCTTATTATTGCATAAAAAAAAAAATGATTAAATATGTTAGGCCCTTCCCGGCAGGCCCATACCTAGTAGGAAAAGAAGGTAATATTTTTTTGGGGGTTTTTTATTTATGGCACATAGTTTTTTTGGTTTTTTCACCTAAAGTTATTAAAAAAACAAAAACCCTTTTGCATTTTGTTATTTAATTGATGGTAAAAGATATTAAAAGATTATAATAAAAAAATATAAAAGTAGTTAATCCAGACAAACATAAATAAGATAATAACTAAATTTGAAAAAAAAAATACAAGGGGAAAAAAAATAAATAAAATTTCCTACCGTAAAAGTTAACTTTTTTTTTCTCAGAGAAAAATATGAAATTTTTAATCTTTTTACTTTTTTCCTATTTAAACGTTTATTTAGAAATATTTTATCAATATTAGGGAAAGAAAACTCAAAACTATATCTATTTAATATCTTTAGAAGATAATGTTTTTATTAACGCAAAACTAAAAATTTAATAAAACGAAATATACTTTTTTTTCATGCAAAAAAATCAAAATTTTAAAAACCCCAAGTTTCAATTGTATTTTCACACGAAACGGGAAAAAAAGAGTAATATTAGAGGAAAAAACCAAAGGTTTTCAAATTTAGTTAATTTTAAAAGGAACAAAACCCAATTAATTTTATAAGAATATTTATTTAAAAAATTTTTGCTTGAAGTCCTCTCCCCTCTCGTTGCTATGTCCAAAAGTCAATCCCCATTTTTTCGGTCCGAGAGGGTTTAAGAATTTCTTGCCCCATGTCCCCACAATTTGAGCGATTTCTCTCCCACTCCAATTCATTGAATTCTTTTTTTGAAGCATGGTTTCAAAGAAAAAAATTTAGTTTGAAAACTTTACCCATCTTTGATTCCCTTGCATTGTATTTTTTTGATCGGGGGCTGTTTAAAAAGGGATAGCATTTCTTCAAGATTTTTAAAAATAAAATTGTTTAGAAAAAAAAATATTAAATTCAAAAAAAGAGGGCATACACATTTGGAAATTTTTAAAAAACAATATCACAAAAAAAAGCCCCACAAATTTCCAACATAATGATACCAAAAAAAAATTTTCCAAATAAAACATAACCATACCAATTTAAAAATTTCAATTATAAAAAAATTTTTCCCCATATTTTAATCTTAAAATAACAAAAAAAAGGTTTTTAGTAAAAATTTGGGAAAATTTTAGAAAATAAAAAAAAGCATACAAGTTTATAAATTATATTACCATAAGTGTACTTTTTTAAAAAACTTAAATTTTTTAAAGGGAAATCAAACCATTAAAAATTAACCGAAATTAAAATTTAAAAATGATCACGATGGGGACAATTAAAAATCGGGGGCATAACTATTAAAAGACCCATGTATTTTTTTCATAACAATCAAATTTTTAAAAAAAATTAAACGAAGTTTGTTTATTTTTTAAAAATCTAAAAGATAACAAATCAACCAAAAAAAGCACAAAACTTTTAAAACTTTAAAACCATTTTTTTGGTTTTTAAAAGTTGTTTAGCTTTGGGAAATATAGGGGTTTTAATACCAAAAACGATTGGGAAAAAACTTCCATTTTTTAAAAAAAACTTTTTTCCAAAGTCAAAACAACTTACCATTTTACTAAAAATACTCAAAATTTTTATCAAAATTAATAATGTTTATACTCCAAAATAAGTCAATCAACAGACATCATATCTTCAAATTCACTGAATTAATTAAAATAATCAAAAAAAATTTATATTTTAATTCAAGAAATTTAAACTTTTAACCCGAAGAATTTTTTAACTTTGATGAATTTTGGTGGTGGGTCTTTTATAATTTGGGTAACAAAAAGGGGATTATGGACTGGGTGGGAAAATAGAGCAAGGGTAATTTAATAAGACAAGGAAGTAGATTTTGGGAAACCCCCCCATGTAATATTGAAATAACTTTTTAAATTTTTTTTTGCTTTGTCATCTTTTTCGTATTGGGTTTTCCTTTAAAATAACTCTGTTTTTGGTTCCCCTTTTAAAGCCTTTTTTGGCTCCCCGAATTGGGGCGCCGGTTTCTGTTTTGGGAAATTTTTAAAAAAAGTTTTTTAATGGCAAAAAATTTGAAAGAAAAGATGGAGTAAGAAGATTTTTGGGGGGAAGTTTTTTTGTAACTGAAAAAATTTATCTTAATAGGAAATGGAATTTAAAGGGAAAGTAACTATTTTTTTTTTAATTTTAAAAAGATTTTAAATGCAGGCCATTATTATTGGAAATTTTATCAGTTGCTATGAAAAAAAGGGGAACTTTTAGGTTTATTTTTTATTGGGGAAAAAAGAATAAATTTTTTTAATTGGAAAATTTAGAAAAAGGCAAAAAAGCAGTAAAAGATAAAAAATAATTCCTTCAAAGGAAAAAAAATTTTCGTCACCTATTCTATTGCCACTTATATATATTTTGGGAGAGAGAGAGAGAGAGAGAGAGAGAGAGAGAGAGAGAGAGAGAGTTTAAACCGGCGGGGAAATTACCAAATTCACTTTTTTCCTCTCGAAAATTCGTAAAAAGGAGGTCCAAGGAGAAAAGGGGAAAATTTGGAGAAAAGGGTTTAGAATTTATGACAAATTTTCACCTTTCCCGGATTTTGGGCCCAGGAAATTCGTTTAGGAAATTGCCTTTGGGTTTTTACTTAATTTTTTCCGCCCAAAGCAAATTTTGTGGTGTGCTTTTGGGATGGGGGAAAAAATGTTTTCCTAAAAAAATGTTTTTTTTTGAAAAATTTTTTCCCTAAAAAAAATAAGGAATTTTCACTTATTTTCTCTATTCTTTTGGGTAGTAAAATAATTTCCCTTATTTATTTTTCCTTTCGCCCTTTAAAGAAGCTTTTCCCTAAAAATACTCACCCAAAGCCTCCCCAAATCCAACCCAACCCCACCCACACCCCACTCCCCCCCACCCACCTACCCCCCCACCCCTTCCCCCCCCCTAAATTATTTTTTTTTTGCATCCCACCCCATACCCCCGACCCCACCCCCCCCCCCACTCTCACTACCCACTTCTACCCCCCCCCCACCCCCATCCTTTTTTTTTTGTTTTTTATTTTTTTTACCCCCACCCCCAAACCCCTTTAAATAAATCCCTCCCCCCCACCCCACCCCTCCCATAACATTTTTTTTTTAAGTTTTTTAATTTTTTTTTTTTAAATTTTTTACCCAAACATCCCCCTCACCCCCCCCTCCTTGGGAACCCTTTTAGCCCAAACCCCCCCCCAACCCCCAAAATTTTTTTTTTTAAATTTTTTATTTTTTTTTTTGTTTTTTTTTACACCCCCGACAACCCCTTTACCCCAAAAAAATTTTTCCACCATTAAACTTCCCCCCCCCCCCCCCCCCACCCCTTCCCAAAAAATTTTTATTTTTAAACCCCTAAACATTCAATCTTTATAATTGTCAACTTTTTCAACGGGGGGGGTCGGAAAAAAAAAAAAATGTCAAAACTTTTTTTTCAAAAAAAATTTTTTCACCGTGGGGGGGGGAAAAGGTAAAGGGGGGAAAAAAAATTTTTAAAAAAAAGTCAAAAATTTTTTTTTCAAAAAAAATTAATTTTTTTTTGCTGGGGGGGGGGTGGGTTTTAGGGGTGTTGGGGAGGGTGTGAAAAAAAAAAAAAAACTTTATTTTTTAAAAAAAAATTTTTTTTTCGTTGGGGGGGGGTTGGTTTTTGGGGGCAAAAAAAAAAAATGTGTCAAAACTTTTTTTTTAAAAATATTAATTTTTGGGGGGGGGGGAAAAAGGGGGGCGGGGGGGGGAAAAGGGGGGCCTGGGGAAAAAAAAAAGCGGGGGGTTCCCTTTTTCAAAAAAAAAAAAAACAGGGGGGGAGGGGTTCCCTGGGGGGGGCAAAAACCCCAAAAAAAAAAATTTTTTCCCAAAAGAAATTATTTTTGGGTACGGGGTGGGCGGGGCTGGGGGGGGGTTGGTTTTGGCAAATTTTGGTCCCCAAATTTGGGGTGGGTTTTGGGGGCCGGGCCCTGTTTTCCCCTTTTTTTAAAAAAAAGGGGTTTTTTTTCCTAAACCAAAAAAAATTTTTTAAAAAAAATTTTCAAAAACAAACCCCAAAAATTGGAAAAGCTTCCCAAAAAAACCCCTTTCCAATTTTGAAAACTTTCTATAAAAAAACAAATAAACGTTTGTTTAGGGAAAATTTTTTCCAACATGAATTAATTAAAAAAAAAATATTTTTCATTTTCTTTTTACCAAAAAAAAATTTCACCCCGGCCAAGTCGTTTTTAGGTTAATTTGGGTAAAAATGACTTTTTGTTTAATCTATTAAAGGGAAATTAATTTATAAGCCCCACCCAAAAAATAAAAGGTTTGAAAAATTTTATTTTTCTTCCAAGGGGTTATAAAAAAATTAAAAGGCCCATAAATATTTTTTGACCGGTTCTTAATGTATTTTTTTCCCCCCCTCCAATAAAAAACCTTTTTTCGGGGGAAACCCTTCAACTTTATCCCAAACCCCAATTTTTTTCGGGGGTTTTTATTTTTTAGGAGTTAAATAACCTTTTTTTTACATTTTTTTCCAATTATTTTCATATTTTGGGAATTAAAAAGTATGTTTATTTAAAAATTTTGGGTTTTTAAATTTGAAAACCAAAATAAGGTGTTGGGAGGGTAAAGGGTAGTATACCCCCACTTTTTACGGATTCATTTAGTCATTAAAAAAAAGTTAGCAAATAATTATTTTTTTTTCTTTTTTTATGTTATACATTTTAAAAAATACTTTTTAAATTTTTAAAAATATCAATTGATTTTATAGCTCTTTTTAAAAAATTTAAAAGACAATAAATCCATAACTAGTTGTCCATCCAAAAGAATTAAAACTAAGGAACATATGAATTTAAATATTTCGGTTTAATTTTAAAATCCAAAAGGGGTTTCGAAATTTTTTTTTTAAATAAATAACGCTTAAAAGGAATTTTTAAAATTTTTTTGGCTTCAAAAATTTCCCCCAAAAATTTTAAACAAAATTGACTTTCTTTTCCCCCCCCAAATTTTTCGTTGTCCCCGTCGTTTATTTTTGTTTTCCAAATCCTTACAAAATTTTTCACAAAAGTTTCAAAAATTTGAATTTTCCAAATTTGAAAAGGGAAGAGCTTCATTTTTTACGGGTTTAGAGGGATCTGGGTTATAGAATGACAACTCCCAAGATTCAACAAATTTTAAATTTACTATTAACAGGGGGTTTACGAGGTCACCATTTTCCAACTATGGAGAAGGGGGGTTTTAAACCCACGTTTTAAAAGTATTAATTTTTTGTTGAATTGTTGTCATTTTTTTCATAATTAATGATGATTATCATAGTTTTTTTTATTTTTATTTTTATAAAAATATATTTTTAAAAAATTATTAACATTATGTAATAGGGGAAAAAAAAAAAGGGTAGCTTAAGAAAGCCGAAGTAAATTTTTTAAAAAAATTTAAAAAAAAAAAATGGTCAAAAAAATCGGTTATATAAATATTGTTTAAGGAATACAACTATTTTTAAAAGATTTTACAGCTTTTAAAAAGTAAATTTATTATAAAATACCAAAAAACAATTTGAAGTTGGGTTAACCCCCTTCCCATCCAAACCCTCATATAAATTGATAGAACTTTTTTTTTTAAATAAAAAGGCTGCCGCCAATTAATTTTTTTTGAATATAAAGCAGGTTTTTGGTAGCTTTGGGGTCAAAAAGGGGCCCTTTTTGGGTTTGGGTTCTTTAGGGGAAAAAATGAAAGTATTTTTTAATTATAATATAGTTAAATGTCATTGCCGTTTTTAAAAAGAAAAAAAGGGGGCAAATTTAACCAATAGGGAGTGGGATATTTTCAAATTTTTAAACTTAAAAAAAAAATACCCCCTTTTTTTCCAATCGTTTACTAATAAAACCCCAATTTTTAATAGGTAAAAGGGGATTTTTCTAGCCATTTCTAATATTGCATTTCGATTTCTCCGTAAATTTTTACTAAAAAAAAGAGCTCTCTTTTTTGGCAATAAATTAAATAGTAAAAAAATTTAAATAAAACCCGAAAAATAAAAAAATTAAATAAAACAAAAATTTCAACCTAAAGAATAATTTTTTTCCGCCAGCTGAAAAACCAAAAATTTTTACAATATAATTAAAAATTTTTTCTTAACATTTTTAATTTGATTTTTTTTTTTATTATTAAAATTTAATTTTGAATTTCTTCCCTTTGGGGTTTTTTTTTTTTTTTAAAATTTTTTTTTTTTTTTATAGATTAAGGGTGAAAAAATCTTGGTCTTTTTTTTCTGCTTTTCTTTTTTTTCTTTTTTTTGTTTCTTTCAGTTCATTTTAAAATGATTTTTTCTTATTCTTTTTAAAATTTGTTTTAGTTAAATTAAAAGACTCAAAGGTATAGGGAGGTGGGTTAAAACTTTCATTTGTCCCCTTAAAATTGGGCCCGATTGCTAACTTTTTTTTGTTCCTTTGTGTATTCGATCTTGTTTTGGGGGGTTTCTGGGAAATTAAGGGTTCTTTCGATTAAAGGAAAAAGGTTGAAGTAAGAGATAGACCCCTAAAAAACACTATAGTTTTAAATTCCACCACTAAAAAAAACTGCAAAGGAAAATAAAAAAAATTGAAGTGAATTTAAAAAAAAAAGAGTAGAAAGAAGGCCGGGGGAATTTAAAAAAAATTTTTAAAAATGGTATCAAAAGGGGAAAATTTTTTCAATTTTTAAAAATTTTTTTAAATTGATAGAATCATTTAAAATGGGAAAGTAATTGAAAGAGAAATTGTTAAATGTCTTTCTTTGAATGGGATAATTATAGTTTGTTGAACAGAAAATTTTAAAAAAAAAAAAAAATTTTTTTTAAACTGCCCAACAAATTGATTTTAGTCAAACCTCACCGTAAAAAACATTTTGATAGCCCCATTAAAGTTTTTCCCAAAACGAAACAGTCATAAAATCGAAAATTTTAAAAAAATTTTAAAAAAGAGAAGATCCCAACATTCAAGTGTTTCCCAAGATGGATGTTCCCCGTTTCTCCTCCAAATTAATAGTTTCCACTTCTAAAATAAAATTAACATCTTGTTTCCCCACCTATTCAGGAAAAAAATAAGGGGCACCTTACGATTGTGAAGTCAAAGAAAACGAATAAGAAGAAAGAGGGCATGCTAGTTGGGGACGTACTGGCCAAAGTTGATGAAAAAAAAACAAATAAAAAAGCCAAACATCAAAGCCAAATTCATTTCACCCAAAAGAAAATCAACAAATAAATGTAATATCAAACCCTAAAAACCCCGAAAATCCAAGTATATTCAAAAATCAGTTAAAAGGGGGAAAAAAAACAGTTCACTTCCAATCCATATAATTCATAAATAGAGAGAAGAGGAAAAAATTTAAAAAGAGTATAAAAGTGTAATTAAAAAAGATTAATACATTTTAAAAAGTCATGCAATGAGAAAATTTTGATGAGAATGATGAAAAAGAAACAGCGCCATTCTGCCAAAAACATACTGTTTTTTTTCAAGAAAAAAAGGTTGGCGAGAAGAGTTGTGACCCAAAAAAAGGTGACACGGGGGGGAAAGGTTTCAGGTTTTAAATCCAAATAGAAAACGGGGGAAAAACCATCGCCCAATTAACAAAAATTTTTTCATCAATTTTTTCCAAATCCCACCCCCTTGGGCTAATATACATTTATTTCAAACATTCCATCTCATTTATGAATGTCAAATTTTAATTAACCCATATAATTAATAATGTCTTAATTTGCTATTTTACTTCCAACCATACCAAAAAATTCCCCAAAAATTAAAATGAGGAAAAAAAAGTTTTAAAATTATCACTATTTCGCTAAAAATTTTGGGTAAATGTTTAAATTCAAACACTAATACCCGATAATATTTTTCCATATTGTCATTATTTATCCATAATAACCCCCATTTAAAACCCTTTAAAAGGAAAGAATTTTAAAAAAAACCAAAAAAAAAGGAAAAATAGTTAAAAAAAAAAAATAAAACCAAAAATGCAAAAAGGGTAAATATTTTTTCGCATTACCCGAAATTTATGGGAATTTGGGGGTCAATTTCAAAGGGGGTTTGGGAAACCCGCAAATTGTTTAAATTAGAAGTTAATTATAATTTAAAAAGTTGTCTGCACGCCAAAAAGATTTAAATTGAAATGATATTGAAAAATAGGTTAAGGGGGGATACTAAACCCCTAGGTACGGGGATTTTTAAAGGGAGAAGTGATTTTAAACAATTTAGAATTTGCCCTTTTTTTAAAATTTAATTTTAATAAAATAGTCTTATTTGGCCCCCGCAGTTGGGGGGAGTAGAAAAAAAAATCTTCATGTTAAAAATTTTTTTGATTAATTAGTTTTGTCATTTTTTGGTATTTAAAGAAAGGGGGAAAAAAATATAAAAAAAAGGGAAAAGATAAAAAAAAACATAAAAAACATAACCCCGTATCACTTTTTTTATATATAGATAGTAAATAAATCCCCCCCGGGGATATAAAAAAACTTGTCTTGATTAATTTTGTTAACAAAAAGTATTTTGTTTCATTTTTTTTAAATTTTTCTTGGAAGAATACAAAAAATTGATGTTGCAAAAAAACCTTAATTCTTTTTTTAAAATATTTCTTGAAGACCTCAAAAATGAAGATAGAACTACTTTTTGGGGTTTTTCAATCCCAACTTTTTTCCCTTTTTTTTTTTAAAAAAGTTTTGGGGGAAAAAAAAAAAAACAAAAAAAAAAAAATTTGCATCAACTTTAAAAATTTTGGTATGTTTTTGGGTTTAAAAATTAAAAAATGTTATAATTAAATTTTCCCCAAACCATTTTAAAAATTTTAAATGTTTGGGAAAATTAATGTCTATAAAATTTAAGGTTTATTGTACGCAAAATAAAAAATTTTTTTGTAATTATTTATTTTTTTCTCCAAATTTTGGTTTAATAAAATTTTCCCAAGGATAGTATATACCTCCAAAATTACATATGATTGTCCAAAAAACCAGAGACAAAAACCCAATTTTAAAATATTTTTTTAAAAAAAAAAGGGAAAAAAGGTATGATATTTTTTTCTTTTTTTTTCCCCAATTTTTTTAATATAAAAAACCCAATAAGTACATAAAATTAAAAAACATACTTTCAAAAGAAGAAAGAACTACAAATGTATAATGGAGTTTTGTAAGACAAAAAAATCAAAAGGGGACTTGAAACCCCAAATGTTATATATTTTACAAACAAAAAACAATTGAAATATGCGAAGATTGTTCCCTTTTTGAATTTAAAATTTAAAAATTTAATTTGAACTTTTAAAAATTTAAAGAATAAACCTAAAAAAAATTTAAATTTGAAAAAAAAACACAAAAGATTTAGAAAAAAGCTTTTAAAACCCAAAAAAAAACTTTAAGCCCCCCCAAACACCCCTTTTTTTTTAAAGGGGACCCTAAACCCTTATCTGTAATTACGAAAAGGGAAAACTTAAAAAATGAATTTGTACCTTGCAATTTTTTTCACCCCCCTTTAAAGGGGTTTTTTAATTATTAAGCATCCTCCCCCTTTTTCATTACTCGCCTAATATATATAAAATTTAAAATTTTAGAAATAAAAAAAAAAAATTTAAAATGGCCCCAAAAAATTTTTTCTTTGTTTTTTTTTGGATTTGTCAATCAAAGATAAATACCCAAAAAAGTAGGGTATTTAAATTTTAATTGAAAAAAACCCCTGAAGGAACCAACCCATCGATATAAAAAATTTCCCTTACAATAGTATCAAATATACTAAAAATTTAAAAAAAAAGAAAGAAAAGATAATCCATTGAATAATGTAAAGAACTTTTTTAAAAGGATAAAAAAATATTGAAATACTTTTTAGATTCCAACCCAAAAATACTTTTAAAAAGAAAATGAATACCCCCTCAATAGATTTTTAAAAAAAAACCACATTTTGTTGATATCAAATTAACCCCCATTGTTAGTAAAGCAAGTTAAAACCAAGTATAATTAAAAAGGTTTTAACCCCATTTGAGAATCAACTCCAAAAATACTAATTGTTTTTTTGAAAAAAAAATATAATTTTTGAAGTGAAAAATTTTTCCCCAACATGATTAATGATTTAATTATTAAAAGGGATCCTTTTTAAATTTATTAAAAATAGAAGGGGAGGCCCATTTTTTCCCTTTTTTTTAAAAAAAAATTAAAGAAATGAATCCTCAAAATGTTTTTTTTGCTTTTTCGACAATTTCGAACCCAAACCAAAATAATGCATACCTTCAAGGGGGATAGAAAATAAATGAAAATTTAAAAGGGTAAACAAGGAATTTGAAAAGAATAAACCATTGGGGAAAAAATAAAACATTAAGGTAACAAACATATTTAAAAAATTATGAAGAAAGGGAAAAGAAAGAAACGAAATCTTTTAAAATAATGTAAAAAACAAAAGGGATAAAAAAATATTGAAATACATTTTTTTACCAAAAAGTCGTAAAGAAAAACAAAAATATCGATCCTCAAAAAAACATTTTCCAAAAAAAAGTTAAAACAAACCCCAAATTTTGTTGATACCTTTAACCCAGTTATAAAACAAGTTAATTAATGTTTAAAATGTTTGAATCATTTGGAAAAAAAGAATCATATATAATATTTTTTTAAAAAAATACATATGGTTATATTTAAAAAAAACCCAACATGATTACAATGAATTTTTTTGTATTCCTTTTACCCCTTTACAATAAAATGAGGATCCCATTGTCAATTTTTTTTTAAAAATTCCAAATATATGGGCCCCCTTTTTTGAATTTTCCAATTTACAAAAATTAAAATTTTTTTTTAAAACCATTATTAAAACAAAAGAAAAACAAATTCTTTGAAAAAAATTAAAAACTCAAAACCCGTTTTAAAAAAAATTCATTTTTTACAACTACATTTCCCCCAAAAACTACAATTTCAAAACTAGGGTAAAACAAACCCCAAACCCCAAAAATTTCCCAAAAAACGGGAATTTTTTTTTTTGGTATTATGGACAAACGGGCCAAAAGAATGTCCCCCCCTTTTTTTTTTCCGAAGGTAATTTTCGTTCAATTTTTTTAATTTGCAAAATTTTTGAGATTTTGTATTTTTTTGGTTTTTTTTTTTCTTTTTGATTTTCAAAAAATGGGGGTTTAAAATTTTATTCATGTAATATTTTTAAATGGCCCTGGAGAATAAAAAAATTATTGCATATATTTGGGCAAATTTTTAAAAAAAAAATTAACTTTAAAACCCTTTCTCATTTCTATTTCCCTTTTAAATTTAAAGGACTTAAAAACAATTCACATTAGTAATCATGTTCGTGTTTTTTCCCCCAAAAATCCCATATGTATATTTTTCAATAAAATATTTATAGGGATATTTCCATTTTGGAGTTGATTCTAAAAATGAGTTCTAGCATATTATAAATTAAATTTAAATTTTTTGGTTATTAATAGAGGTTAATTTGATATCAACTAAAATGGGGTTTTTTGTTTTTCCCTTTTTTTGTTTATCGCTTGATTGTGATTTGGATCCAACTACGCGTTTTGGGATTTTTTATTCATTTTGATTGGGCCCCAAAATGTATTTCAATATCTTTTTTCCCTTTCATGTTCTTTACATTTTTTTATAGATTATCGTTTTTTTTTTTCCTTTCTTTTTATAATTGTTTAATATATGTTGATATTTATTGTAATTTTGTTGTTTATATCGATTTTTTTGGTTTTTTTTAAAATTTCCCCACGCTTATCCTTTAATTAGTTCATTTATTTTCTTTCCTCCGTTGTTGGGTATGCATTAAAATGGATTGATTCAAAATTTGTCAAAAAAAGAAAAAAAAATCATTTTCGAGGACTCGCCTATTTTTTTTTTAAATTTTATTCGTAAAACCTCTTCCCTATCTAATAAAAGGGGTGAAAGGAGGGAAATCGCCATAATTCACCGAATCTTTTCCAAAGTTTTTTTCCCCAAATGCTCATATGTATATTTTTCAAAAAACAATATATATGATATCGATTTTGGAATTCTAAAGAGTTCCCCCTTTATTATACTTGAATTAACTTTTTTACTAAAAATTGAGAGGTTAATTTGATACCAACTAAAATGGGGTTTTGTTTTCTTTTTTGTTTATCTTATTGATTAAAATTTGGGTTCCAAACGGGGCCTTTTGTTTTTTTTTTTTAAAAATTTGATTGGGTGTCAAATTTTACCCCAATATCTTTATACCTTTCATGTTTTTTTACATTATTCAATGGATTATCATTTCTTTTTTTTTCCCCTTTCTCCTATAATTGTTTAGTATATTTTGATATTTTGAAATGTGTAGTTGTTTTATCAACGTTTTTTCCTTTCCCCACTTTTTTCCAAAGTTCATTTTTTTTAAATCCTATTTTGTTAGGTATACATTAAAAGGGCCCCATTTGGGGAACTTTGGAAAAGACAAGAAAAATTATTTTCTGGGACCGGGTTCCATTGGGGTTTTTTTTTAATTTTATTTTTAAATATTGTATATATATATATATTAAGTAAATAATGAAAGAAAGGGGATCTTTTAATGAGGGTTAAAAAACCCCATTGAGGCAGGAAAATTTGTTTTAAAGGTACAAATTCATTATTCCGCTCTTTTTTCTTTCATCAATTCAAAGTTTTTAAAGGGGAAACCCCAAAAAAATTTAGGTCACCTTTAAAAAAAGGGGTTTTGGGGCTTATTTTGCGGGTTTTTTTAATTTTTTTTTTTAAATACTTTTTGGGGTTTATTTTTCAATTTAGCTTCTTTCGTGGATTTATTCATTAATTTTAAAGTTCAAATTAAATCTTTAATTTATTTCAAAAAAACAAAACTTTTTTTGCAAAACTTAATAAGATTTTTGTTTTCAAAAATAAAATATATAACATTTTTTTTAACTTAGAGTCACCTTTTTTATTTTTTGTTTTACACCAAACTACCCCTTATACATTTGTAGTTCTTTCTTTTTTGATAAATAGTATTTATTTAATTTTTTGTACTTAGGGGTTTTTTATATTTTTAAAAATTTATTTATAAAGAAAAAGAAAGAAATATACATATTCTCTTCATCCCTTTTTTTTTTAAAAAAATATTTTAACATTGTTGATTTTAAACTCCGGAGTTATTTGTGGACAATCATATAACTTATGGAGGAGTATATACTATCCTTGGAAAATTTTAGTAAGCTTTAATTAGGAGAAATAAATAAAAATTATTTCTTTACTTTAATTTTTTATTTTTTTATTTAAAGAAAAAACTCAAATTTAAATTTTTAATATTTTTAATATCCAATCATTTTAGAGATTTTTAAAATGGGGAGAATTTGGGGGAAAAAGGATAATTTTCAATTTCTTTTACTTTTATTCCGGGATTTTTAAGAACATACACAATTTTAATGTTTATGCAAAAAATTTTTTTTTTTTGTTTTTTTGTTTTACAAACTTCCCCCACCAAAATCATTTAGTAAAGAACAAAAAAAAGAAAAAAGTTAAAATTGAAAAATTCGATAAAATTTGTAGATACTATCTTTTATTTTTAGAGGTCTTCATTTTTAGAGTTCCATTCTTTCAAAAAAGAATTAAAATTTATTTTTTTTGCAACATCAATTTTAGTATTCTTCCAAGTAAAAGTTTCCCTTAAAAAAAATGCAAAAAAAAAATAATTTTAAATATAATCTAATCAAGAAAAATTTTTTATAACCGCCGACGCGCGGATTTATTTACTAGTCTAATATAAAATAAAGCAAGAATATACAAGCATCAAGACCTCCTGGCCCAATAACCATTTTTATTTATCTTTTTTTTTTCCTTTTTTTTTATATTTTTTTTCCCCCATCTCTCTATATAAAATACACACAATAATCGACTAAAACCAAAATCTAAGACCACACAAATGAATTAAGCCCATGAATTGTAGTAACTGTTTGTCTACTCAACCCACATAAAAAGGACAGTTTAAAAAAAGACTATCCGTACTTTTAAAATTAAATTTGGAAAAAGGGGCCCAAAATACTCTCAAAATTAGAATTGGTACAAAAAAACCCCCCATCCACCTTTGAGCCCCCAAATACCCCCCGCCGTCCACCCATGGGGTTTTTAATACCCCCGCCGTTTACCTACGTCCAATATACCCTTTTTTTAAAAATTTACCCCATTTATGACGTGACATGACAACATTTAATTTTTCCCTTTTAATTCAATCTAATTAATTTTAAACAATGTTAACAAGGGTTCCAACCCACCTACTTGACAAACTCCAAACCCCAAATATCCTAAGTTTTTTCAAAAGGGAAAGGAAATTTTCCCATCACATTTTGACTGGTTTTTTTTTTTTTTTTTGTTTAATTTTTTAAAATTTTTTCCTTTTCTTTTTGGGTTTTTTTTAAATTACTCTTTTCCCTTTTTGAAGGTTTAAAAAGGGTTATTAGCCGGATGAGAATAAACAAATGTGGATAAACCATTAAAGG
>NW_026715101.1:0-20832 GCF_029784015.1 Lycium ferocissimum | reverse complement strand
GCAAAGCCTATTCCTTCCTTCTTTTTGGCATGTCCTAGACGTAAGTAAGATATAATCCGAGCCTCGGGGTGACTCCACTCTCTAGCCGCTAGTATGACATGTGATTGTTATTCGTCCGTAATGTTGAAAATGTTGATATAATGGAACTATGATCGCGTTATTTATTACATGATGGACTAGTATGTGATGTATCGGAGTTCTTATTCTTAAAAGGAATTGCATAAGTATGCTTGATTTTTATAAAATGTAACATGCTAATGTCCGAGAACCGATTTGGTTTACTATTCATTGAGTCTCAAAAATGCTTTATATGTATATGTGGTTGCTTATTACTCTGCTCGTGCTACCGCTATGTCCTTCACTGAGTCCCGGGCCAGGGTATGTTCTCGTGCGCACAACTATTATACTATTCACCGAGTCCCTCACTAGAGGGCCGGGACACGTTATATATATATATATGATGATGATGATGATGATATGATGATATGATGATTTGGAGATGGAGGCCAGGAGGGCGTACATTCCTTATTACCGAGTCCTTATTGCGAAGGAGCGGGGACACGTATATGCTTATGTTTATAATGTTATGATTATAATTACCGAGTTCCTCACTAGAGGGCCGGACACGTTATATATGTTTCATACGGAATGATTATGCAGCTTTGATTATGAAAAACTATAGTGACATTATATGAGAACGATACGGATGAAACATGTTCAAAGGCAAGTTTTATGAAACTTCTGTTTGTTGCATTGCATCTTCGTTCACCTTGACTCGGATATGATTCCATTTACTATGTTCATGCTTTACATACTCGGTACATATTCCGTGTTGACCCCTTTCTTCGGGGGGCATGCGTTCCATGCCCGCGGTACGCGACACACGCTTCGGAGATCCGCCGACCTAAGGTATCTACTCGGCCCTATTTCGAGTGCTCCTTGTTCCGAGCATAGTTTCGTAGTATAACCTTTTGATATGTACATATGTTATCGTTCGGGGTACGACGGGCCCGTCCGTCATATGATGTCGTTGTCACTCTTATAGGTCGTGGTCACCGGTGTGGGTGTGTATGGTTGTTGTTTTGTTATATGGTTATGAATTATGTAGGGCGTACCCATTTGTAGTGGCAGCCTTGTCGGCTTGCGTAGCTATATATGTTTATCATGGCATGTGTGTACGAAGGTAGCCTTCTCGGCTTATGTTTTGTTGGGACATTCCCTATATATATATGACAGCCTTGCCGGCTTTGGTGCGATATTAACTGTTATAGGCTGTAACTCTTCAGGAGATAGGCAGCTTCGACTTACATATGTTTTGCCCTTATACTTATAGCGGCTCGTTCATGCTAGTAGTGTATGACTATAGGTAACAAGTGTATACGAGTGTCCAGCTCGGGCACTAGTCATGGCCTACGGGGTTGGATCGTGACATAAAGCTTACCTTTCCTTCTTTTGGCATGTCTTAGATATGGCTAAGTTATGATATGTTATGAACTTCGGGGGTAATTCCATTCTTAAAATCCGAACATGTTTATGATTCGTATTTGCTTTTTGATGTTGGCATCCTTGATGTGGTCAAGCTATGGATCGTATGTCTTTGATACGATTGGATTTGAAATGCTATGTATACGGTTTGTTCCGAAAGGATCTTATGTTTAAAATTGTCCGTAACTTTCTGGCGAGCCGGATGGCTTTGATTTGTTCGTAGAAAGTCCTAAAGGTGAGTAACGTTCGTAACTTTCCGAGGCGGACTCGGATTGGTTTGACGTATAACTATGGTCCTTTGATGTATTTATGACGTTTGATATGTTTCCGGGTGACGCCCGAAAGATGTTTGATATAACTTTTGTCCCGACTTTCAAATGTCAGTCCTTTTACACTATTTCTTACTGTAGTCGAATTATGGCCCTTACGTTTTTTTTTTTTGTATGACTAAATTTCTAAAAAGTTGCATAAAAGTTTGTTTTCAAAAGAATTTTGTTCCTAAACGAATCCGAAACTACGAACGCCCGTAACTTTTAAGAAAGGGCTCGGATCGCTTTGATATCTTCGCAAAGGATTTCATGACGAGTAATGACTTTAAGGTTCATAGGCGGTCCCGGATTGGGTTGACGCTCGTCCGTAGGTCCCGCGACTTTCTATGTTGGTTCTAACGACCTATTTTTGAAAAGAATTTAATGTGACTATCCTTCCGACCCCCGAGTATGACTACTTATTTATCTGTTGAGTCTGAAATAAGGATTTTTATGTATGTGATTTTGATACGTAACTACGGTTTGAAGTTCGGTTTGATATGTTCGGTGACGTTTGGAAGAAAATCGATTTGACTACGCTTTGGCCTATAAATGATGGTTCGTTTGATTAACCTATTAAGTCTTTGAAAACATTTTAAACTGTATTTGGTTACTTATGATTACGCTCGTGCATTCGTTGTTACATTTTTCACCGAGTCCGGCCATAATGTGATGTTGCACGCGAGTCTTGACCGCGGTATGTGTGATATTGCCACGGATTCTTGGTCGCGGTATGTGTATGTAATATTGCGGCCCGGATTCTTGGCCGCGGTATGTGTATAATGTTCTGCATCGGATTCTTGGCCGCGGTATGTGTATGTAATGTTGCCGCTGGGTTCTTGGCCGCGGTATGTGTATATGTGATATTGGCGCCCAAGGGTACCGCGGGTATGTGTATATGTGATATTGTTTGGGTACTTGACCGCGGTATGTGTATATGTGATTTTGACAGTCTGGATTATGATCAGTCGGCTAATGCCAGTTCATATGATATGTTTGATTTTCCGTATATATGAGACGGAAGTTTTTTTTTAAAGAAAGCGAAGCATTTTGGCATTCTGATTATCCTATTTGTCTTCCGAACCCCTTATGAATGATTTGTATGTCAGATGTAAGTACTTTGGTATTCGTGTTATTATGACTTCATTTTCTGTACTTCCTGCTTTGCATACTCGGTACATATTCCGTACTTACCCCCTTTCTTCGGGGGCTGCGTTTCATGCCACGCAGGTACCCACAGATGAGTAAGTGATGTTAGCAGAAGATGTTCAATTTGGGTGGCGAGCTCCATTTCTCCGGTGCTGCCGAGTCGAGTGTTTTTGTATGGTATACGAAGTTATGGTAGAGACTTTGCGAACGATTAGTCGTGTGTATGATATGTCGGTTTGTGTAAGCTATGTAAGCGATGTATTATTATGCATTTTGTTACGAACTTCATATGTTTACAGATTTCATACGATGCTAGTTTCATTTGATTTGACAAAGATAAAAGGCAAGTTTGTTTTCCGAAAAAAAAAAATTCGTTATGTACTTATGATATGATTTGAGGGCCCAGCATGTTTATGAGTATTGTGAGAGTCAGCGGGTTCGCTCGGCCCTAGGTAAGGGTCGGGTGCCCATCACGCCCTATGGAAAGTTAGGGTGTGACAAATTGGTATCGAGGCGATTCGTCACCTAGGGTTGTACGCAAAGTCGTGTCCGATGAAGTCTTGTTTATGGTGTGTGGCGCGCCACACCTTATAAACAAGGCTACGGGGCATCTAGGGTGGTTACTCTTCTTTCACGTCTGAGATCGTGCCATAGAGCCAAGTCATAGGAGATGGGACTTCTTACCCTGATTTGTGATTGCAGCTGAAGAATGACACCGATAGACGAAAGTGATTAATGATGTTGGAAGTCACAAAGTACGCAGGTAAGTAAAGGTATGAAAGACATATGTTGGGAAGGATATTGAAGTTGCGATTGAAATACAAGTTGAAGACTAAAGGGGGAAAGTAAACAAGAAAGTGTAACAGGTGCCGTTTGAATTGGGCGTACGAGGTACCTTTATCATTCGTATACTGTTGATGATATTGGGAGCCCTGTGTGGCTGCGATATGATATGATATGTATAAATGTATTTTGGCCCTGTGAGGCATTGTTGGTATTTCCTGTGTACAGGTTTTGAGATAGTAAGAAATACAGAGGAAACTCTGCCGAAATTTTCTCAAGAAAAAAAAAAAGAAAAGAAAAAGAATGAGATATAAGTTTGTAATACGACTTCAAAGGTCGTGCCGATGGTAATAATGAGATGTAGGTTTGTAATGCGACTTGAAAGGCCGCGTCCACCGTAATGGTAAGATTTGAGTAAGTTGCGAGTATGGCTGACCTCGAGAAAGAAGTTGATCAGAAAAGGGTAAAGGGTTAAGAAGTGTTATATTATGGGATTGGTTATGAATAAGATATAATGTGAATATGAGGGGGACTGTTATGAAAATAAGTGAAGCCTAGTGAGAAAGTGGCCAAGGTTATGATGTGATCTATGTAGCTAAAATACAAAGGCAAGTATGAAATGAAAAAACAAGCTATGGAACGAATAAGGAAGGGTTGAGTTAAAGATTAAGAGACAACATGAGATAATGTGTCAGAATGTCACAAGTCGAGTAAAAGGGAACTACGAGAAGGAAAAGTTTAAAACGAGATCCTTAAGACCCCATACGACTAGTTGAACATTCGAGGACAAATGTTCTAAAGGAGGAAAGGATGTTATACCCCGTACTTTGTACGTTGGAATATTCTAAGTTGGTTGCGACAAGTTATGGACAAGACTTTTTATTTTCGGTTTTGTTGATTTTTTTGTTTTAATGCACAAGTTGCATATTCATCTTTTCATTGGTATGGAGTGTTAAGGGTAAATTTGGAATAAGGAAAATTTGGGGTTAAAAGTGAATTATGGAAAGTTAAGCATTTCATGAGAATTTGGGGGCTAGAAGTGAAATTTTGGAAACTTGTTATTTCATGAAAATGGCCATATGTGGCCATGTGTGGGGTGTGGGCCATAGGGCCACATGTGCAAATTATATATGTAGAGAAAGATGACTAATTTAATCATCTTCATCATTTTTCATTCTCTAGAAAAATCAAGAAACTTGGAGAGCACAAGTTGAAGGCCATTCGGCCATGAAGGAAAAAAAATGAAGACCAAAAGTTAGCCACCAAAAAAATTATTTCTTCTAGCTTTTCAACTCTTTGGAAGGTGCTAAACAACATGGAGTAGTTGTTAGAGCAAACAAATCCCTTGTTCAAGTACAATTCCCAACCTAGCCAAGTGAAGAACAAAGTGGAAAGGGTGAGTTTTAATCCTCTTTTTAATATGTTATGAATGGTTTGTGTATGTTGTCGAGTGTGGAAATGAATGGGAATCATGAAATTGGAGTGTTGTTGTTGTGGCCGTGAAGGTGCTATGTGTTGTAGGAATAATGAATTGATGTTAATTAGTATTTTGGTTGTTGTTGTTATGTATTCTATGATGAGAATGAAGGTTCAATGACTCAAGTGGAAATTGGGCCGTGTATTGTGTTGTGGCCGTGGTATGTGACATTATGTGGAAATGAAGAACTAAATTTATTTAGTATGTTTGGATTGTTGTGTTGAGGATTCTATGGTGCTAATGAAAGTTTAAAGGTTTAAAGTGAAGTTATAATTGTTTGCGGCTTGTTATGGAATTTTATATAGTTTATGGAATTTATGGAAGTAATGGATTATTAATGTAGTTCATGAATTCGGAAGGAAGAAAATGTGTTGTGTTGTTTTCTTGAATCTTGTTAGATGATCTTGGGTTAGTTTTGAATATGCGGGCATTGATGTTGGCTCGAATATATGAAGTTAGATTGAATGTGGGTGGAATGTTGTTGAATTGTGTTGAAAAGAATTACTAATGTTAGAATGCGTTTTGAGTTGGTTATTGATGTTGTTTATATGGTTGTTGGTATTGTTGTTGAAGAATTGGCCGAGTTGAATTCTCGGGGTGTTCAATTTATAGGGGAAGTCTTTGCCCAAATTTACGTAAATAAAATGATGGCTTGGATTGGATTCTTAAGTGCTTATGGCTAATGTTTGGTGTCTAATGACATTGTTGTAGATTTTGGGAAGCCGAAACTTGAGTTTGGATTAGCTTAGGAAGCAATCAAGGTATGTAAAGCTTACCTTTCCTTCTTTTGGCATGTCTTAGATATGGCTAAGTTATGATATGTTATGAACTTCGGGGGTAATTCCATTCTTAAAATCCGAACATGTTTATGATTCGTATTTGCTTTTTGATGTTGTCAAGCTATGGATCGTATGTCTTTGATACGATTGGATTTGAAATGCTATGTATACGGTTTGTTCCGAAAGGATCTTATGTTTAAAAATGTCCGTAACTTTCATAGACAGAACCGGATGGCTTTGATTTGTTCGTAGAAAGTCCTAAAGGTGAGTAACGTTCGTAACTTTCCGGACTTTAGAGGCGAGTTTGGTTCGAACTCGGATTGGTTTGACGTATAACTATGGTCCTTTGATGTATTTATGACGTTTGATATGTTTCCGGGTGACGCCCGAAAGATGTTTGATATAACTTTTGTCCCGACTTTCAAATGTCAGTCCTTTTACACTATTTCTTACTGTAGTCGAATTATGGCCCTTACTGTTATATCCCGCATTTTTGTACATTGGGACCATCCAGATTAACTATGATAAGTTAGGGTCCAAACCATTCCGGGATGCAAAGTCGAGACTTTTGACCTTCAATTTTATTTTGAGACATAAGTTGTTCATGAACATGTTGGTATGGAACAATTAGGAAAATTTGGGACCAAAATTGGAATTAATGGAAGTTGAAAATCATGCAATTTTGCTTGCCTTGGCCGTGTGGCTTGGAGGAATGGCCCACACACATTGTGTTCAATTTTTATTGCTCCAACACATGGTGTGGGCCAAGGACAATTGTGCACTTCATATAATAGCAAAAGATGATCAACTAGTCATCCTTTATTCATTACAACACTTAGAAAAAAAAAAAAAAGCAAAAAGTTGAAGACTAAAGAAGGCTCTCGGCCAAAGAGGAGCAAAAACCAGGTCCATTTCAAGCCACTCCAAAAATATTTTGTTGATGCAAACCCACTAATTTAAGGTCCCTAAGTAGCGTGGAAGTGTTATTCGGGTCATCCAACCATCCGTTGTGTAGATCGCCAACCCTAGCCTATTTGTGAAGTTGAAGAAGAAAGGTAAGATTTGATCTTGTTTTATGTGTTATAAAGGTTGTATGTATGTTGTAGTATGTTAAAATGGATGAAAATCATGGAATATGGTATGTTGGAATGAAGGTGGTGTGTGTAGCATATGGCCGTGTGAGGTGTGTGTGTGTTGTGTTGTGTTTAAGTGATGAATTAAAGTCTATTTAGCATGTTATGATCATTGTAGGGTGAAGAAATGGATGAGAAACATCAATATGTATATATGTTGTGTTGGCCGAAAATGGGTCATGTTATATGACAAAGAACGCATTAATGTCGCTTAGTGTTTTAGTGGTTGTCGTAATGAATTCTATGTTGGAAATGAGCTTTTAATGACTCAAGATTGATGTTGTAAATGTACGGGCTGATTTGAAGGTTATTGTGCGTTTGATGTAATTTGTGTAATTATGATAATGATATCATTATAGTATGGATTGTTGATGCAAATCATGATTTGAAAATGAGGAATGGACTATAGTTGTGTCTCGGGTTTGGGGCAGTTTTTGGGCAAATTGGAGCCTTGTTAAATTGTTGGAAATATTGTATAAATTGTTTGAAATGTTCTTAAATGATGTTAGTATGGATTCGGGTTGGTAATTGAATGTGAAAGCGTTGATGTTGGCTTGAACGTGAGTCATTGAATCGAAAATGTTGAAAGTTGTTGAATGGTGTAAAAGAGAGTTATTAATGTTATATTATCTTTCGGATTGATTATAAATGTTGCTAGGTTGGTTGTTGTTGTTGTTGTTGTTGATTTTGGCCGAGTTAAATTCTCGGGGTGGCCTATTTACAGGGGAAATGCTGCCCAAATTTCTGTAGAATTAAGGGCGAAATTGGAATAAAATGCCCAAAATGCCTATAGCTAATGTTTGGCATATTATGACTTGTTTGTAGACCTTGGAGAGTCCCGAGGCGTAGGTTGGCTTTAGCTTGGGTTTGGATTAGCGTTGAGTGCGTACGAGGTATGTAAAGCTTACCTTCCTTCTTTTGGCATGTCTTAGATACGACTAAGTTATGATATGTTATGAGCTTCGGGGGAAATTCCATTCTTAAAAATCCGAGTATGTTTATGAGTCGTATTTGCTTTTGATGTTGGCATCCTTATGTGGACAAACTATGGTTTATATGTTTTGTATGATTGATTTTCTAAAGTTGCATAAAAATTGGTTTTAAGAGAGAGTTGTTCCTAAATGATTCTGAAAACTACAAAAGCCCGTAACTTTCCCAGACAGAACCGGATCGCTTCGATATGCTCAAAAATGATTCCATGATGTATGATGACTATGTTTTCCATACGCGGGCCCGGCTCGGGTCGACACCCGTCCGTGGGTCCCTTGACTTTCCTTTATGTACTCCTGACGACTTTTGAAAGAATACGATACGATCAGTTTACTTACCTTTTGAGTTTATGATAATGATCTCACGCATATGATTTTGACACGTAACTATAGTTTCCGAAGTTCAGATTGATATGTTCCGGTGGTATTCGAAAGAAAAGTCGATTTGACGTTTGCCTTGGTTTTGAAATAATAGTTCGCTTCGACTATTCGATTGAGTCTGTAATGACAACGATGTTTTTGACTTCCACAAGCTATGTCATATGATCTTGACACGTACCTATAATTTCTAAAGTACTACTCGATATATTCTCGAATGATTTTCTGAAGGGACTTGACTTGATTGATATTTAGCTTTAAAATAAGATTTCGTTTGATTATGTTATTGAGTCTGTGATGATGATTTGTGTATGTGGTTTCTCACTACTCTGCTCGTGCGAGCTATTATGATCTCTTTCATCGCGTCCGGGCCGGGCATGTATTCGTGCACGATTCTACGGTATGATTCACCGCGCCCCTCACTAGGGGAGGGCCGGGGCATGTTATATGATGTGATTATGATATGATGATATAGGGAGGTGGCCAGGATGGCATATGATGACTTCATTCACCGCGTCCCTCGCTAGAGGGCCGGGACACGTTATATGTATATGATATGATTATTTTACTCACCGCGTCCCTCATTATAGGGCCGGGGCACGTTATATGTATATGTATTTGATGGTTTTACTTACCGCGCCCCTCACTGGAGGGTCGGGGCACGTTATATCTATGTATGTGTACGAGATGATTTTCTGATTCTGTTTCTCAGTCCCGTGATGAGCTGTATATGAAATGGATACGTATGAATTATGTTTCAAAGTCAAGTGTTATGATTTTCTGGTTATTATGCTACTTTTCTGTTCTTCTCGTTTCAGTATGATTCTGTTTACGGTATTCCATGCTTTACATGCTCAGTACATATTTTGTACTGACCCCCTTTCTTTGGGGGCTGCGTTTCATGCCCGCAGTACGATTTTGGTGATCCACCGCGTAGGATTTCCATTCTCACGTTCGTAGTGCTCCTTTGTTCGGAGCCAATATTTTGGTATATATTCTTCCGATGTATATGATTATGTTTATTCGAATGCACGGCGGGGCCCCCGTCCGTCATCCGATTCTTGTTGTTCTGCATTAGAGGTCTGTAGACATAGATGTGGGTTATGTACAGTTTTGTTCGAATGCGTTGAGTAAGTTGTGTTTGGGCGGCCCATCCGCCGTGGCAGCCTTGTCGGCTGCGTATATGTATGCTTTGCTACGTTATGTATATTATGATAGCCTTACCGGCTTTTGTGCGGCTTATATGTTAGTATGTGACAGTTTGGAACTACGTATGATCTCTATGTCGGTATAGATTATTTGTATGCTGATTTTGGTTATTGAGTGCGTATGGGTGCCCAACTCGGGCACTAGTCACGACCTACGGGGTTGGGTCGTGACAGAAGTGGTATCGAAGCTTGATTTAGTCCTCGGAATGTCTACGGACCGTGTCTCGTAGAGTCTTGTTTATCGATGTGTTGTGCACCACATCTATAAACGGAGGAGGCTACGGACATTTAGGATGTTATCTTTCTTTCGATCTTAGATCGTGCGATAGAGCCGTTTATCGGGAACCCTTCTAACGAAATGCTATGTTTCGCCGATGCCTCGGAGGAAGGCCACGGGCCCGAGGAAGCAAGTCTCTGCCCGGCGGGGCCGGCCGGGCCTATATCGGCGGCCCGTGCGACCGGCCCCCGAGCCGGGCCATAACACTAGGGATTTGGTGCCCGGTCGAGCGGGCGGCTCCACCGCCGGCTGGCTCCGGTACGTACCTCCCGGCCCCCCGGCGGATGATGGGACCCCGCGAGAGGCGATCCGGTTGTTGACTCGATTGGTAGCGGGGGCGGGCCCACGGTACATGATGATCGTGTAGACGGCGCGTGATAGTCGGAAGGGCCGTGATTTTCTACTTTGTGGCCCACGAGTTTTTCGGGTCAAAGCCGAAGGACCTCGTGAGTTCGTCCGAACGGATGCGGCGTACCGCGATTGATTAGTGCTTCCGAGACGAGTCGGTTGAGATGGCGTCATACCGGTTGCACGATGTGGCGACTAATTGGTATGAGTCGTGGATGCGCTCCGAGAGGAGGGGTGCCCCTCCGGCCGTATGGGGCGAGTTTATTGAGGCTTTCTGGCCCGTTTTTACGCACTCCGGAGGTGAGGCGAGCCGGGGTAGGCAGATTCTGTTGTTGAAGTAGAGGAGCGAGGCCGGTTCGGGAGTACGGTTTAGAGTTCGGTCGGCGGCTAGATATGCGCACATATGTAGGCGACATGAGCGACCGGATGCAGGATATATAGTGGGGGCGGACCGGTACTTCGTTGATAGCTGCTTGGTGTTGGCGGCCCAGCCGCGGCATGGATATTGCCCGTATACAGGCCCACGCCCAGGGTATGGAGGACAGACGCAGAGGGCGCCAGCCTGATAGGGTTGACTACGAGGGCCGAGCAAGGGCTAGATCATCGGGTATTCTAGACATTTTCGAGCGCGGGCGGCCCTCGACGGCGAACGAGATATCCTCCCCGGCCCGGCCACGGGGCACACCCCCACGGTTTGCGGTAGGAGATCGGAGAGAGTGCGGAGTTATTCGGGGCGGAGGTCGAGCTCTGAGGGCTATGAGTTTGCGGTCGGATGGAGGTTCGAGCCGGCGAGGCCGTTTATGCCACGGTGTCCTCGGTGCGGCGGGCACCATCTGGGGAATGCCGTCGTGTTACGGACGCTTGTTTACTTGCGGCCGTCGAGAGGCCATGTTGTGAGAGAGTGCCCGTACGAGAGGTGGTCCGAGTGGGCCGGCTCGGCCTGCGAGTCGGTTCTTTGGTTCATCCTCTTCTGTGACGGTATGCGCCCTACGGGGCAGGGTATGCCGGCACCAGCAGGCCGTGGTAGAGGCCGTGGTGGAGCGTCCAGTTTTAGCGGTCCTTCGAACCGCTTATATGCGTTGGCCAGTAGACAGGAGCAAGGAGCGTCACCAGATGCAGCTACAGGTATATGAATCCTTACTGAGATGTGTGCTGTTATGTATGTGTATTCGCTGTATGATTATTATTTAATAGCCGTAAGCAGAAATTTAAGGACCGTTAATCGAGTATTCATAAATTAAGGTGATTAAGTTATGTTTACCGTTATAGTGAACCTGGAAGTCGAGGACGGAAGGTAATCGTATTCGTAAGTGAAAGGTGAACGCGGGGGAGCGAGAAGGGTAAAACGGTAATTGTGTCATGATAACGTTTTGAAAACTGTTAAGACTTCAATTTACTCCAGGTTGTGTCTTTGAAGGTCATGCGGTGACGTGAACGCTATCGGACTAATATTAAAGCACCGTATTTCATCGAGTTCCGAGGTTAAGCGTCTTTGAGTAAGAGAAATATTGGGATGGGTGACCCCCACGGGAAGTTTTACGAAAATCTCACAAATCCGGACGAAAAGGCAAATGAGATGCTAGAATGATCCAAAGGAAGTTAGAGTGTGCGGAGAGGGTCGGAACCTTAAGTGGTCGCGTAGAACACGTAGATCGGTAAAGAGGAAGAAGATGTATCACGATTTTGGAATTGGGGTGAGTTCGAAGAAGATGTATCACGATTTCGGAGTTAGTGTGTGTGTCTCATAGTTTTATTGACGAATGTGTATGGAAATATTTTGTAAGTGAGGGAAGATCAATTGAACGACTACGAAGTCGGGTAGGTGTGTAACGTATTATAAGGCAAGCTAATCTTTGTGGTTATTACAAGTCAAGTCGAAGGCAATGACATGTGGAAAAAGGGAAGAAAGTGAGTAGATGGAAGGCAGGGAATCGGAACGTCAGGATCAAAGTACTGTTTACTTGGAATGGGAAATGCGGATATAAGGCAAATCTAATCGAGTAATGATATAAGCACACCCCTAAAGGGGGGGAAACGGATGCGAGAAATGCAAGTGTAAGATATAAAGATTGCAACATAATGTGTGACCGGAAAGTTGAAAGGTGAGATCTAAGCAAAGGAACAATAAAAGAGTTCGAGTTAAAGATAAAGAGATGATTTGAGAAACTGACAACGAGATAAAGAAAGAAAGAAGGAATATGATTGGTAGATACGGCTGCATGCTATGGTAATAAAAGGAACTTCCCCCGAGATCCTTATACGGCTTTATAAGACTAGTTGAACATTCGAGGACGAATGTTCTAAAGGGGGGAAGGATGTTATATCCCGCATTTCGTACGTTGGGACAATTTGGATTAATTGTGATGGGTTAGAGACAAAACCATTCCGGGATGCAAAGTCCGGACTCTTGACCTTCGATTTTATTTTGAGACATAAGTTGTTCATGAATTTGTTGGTATGGAACAATTAGGAAAATTTGGGACCAAAAGTGATATAATGGAAGTTGAAAATCATGCAATTTTGTTGCCTTGGCCATGTGGCTTGGAGGAATGGTGCCCACACATTTTGTGTTCAATTTTTATTGCTCCAACACATGGTGTGGGCCAAGGACAATTGTGCACTTACATATAAGCACAAAAGATGATCAACTAGTCATCCTTTATCATTCACAACACTTAGAAAAAAAAAAGCAAGAGTTGAAGAACCAAAGAGAGGCTTCTCGCCAAAGAAGGGTATTTTGAACTCCATTTCAAGCCTTTCCAAAATTATTTTTTGATGCAAACCCACTAATTTAAGGTCCCTAAGTAACGTGGAAGTGTTATTCGGGTCATCCAACCATCCGTTGTGTAGATTGCAAACCCTAGCCTATTTGTGAAGTTGAAGAAGAAAGGTAAGATTTGATCTTGTTTTATGTGTTATAAAGGTTGTATGTATGTTGTAGTATGTTAAAATGGATGAAAATCATGGAATATGGTATGTTGGAATGAAGGTGGTGTGTGTAGCATATGGCCGTGTGAGGTGTGTGTGTGTTGTGTTGTGTTTAAGTGATGAATTAAAGTTCTATGTTGTATGTTAATCGTTGTAGTGTGAAGAAATGGATGAGAAACATCAATATGTGCATGTTGGTATGTTGGCCGAAAATGGGTCATGTTATATGACAAAGAACGCATTAATGTCGCTTAGTGTTTCAGTGGTTGTCGTAATGAATTCTATGTTGGAAATGAGCTTTTAATGATTCAAGATTGATGTTGTAAACGTATGGGCTGAATTGAAGGTTACTATGCATTTGATGTAATTTGTGTATTTATGATATCGATATCATTATGGTATGGATTATTGATGCAAATCATGATTCGGAAGTTAGAAATGGACTATAGTTGTGTTCTCGGGTTGGAGAGTTTTTTAAATTGGAGCCATGTTAAATTGTTGGAAATATTGTATAAATTGTTTAAGATGTCCTTAATTGATGTTGATATGGATTCGGATTGGTATTTGAATGTATAAGCGTTGATGTTGGCTTGAACGTAAGTCATTGAATCGAATTATATTGAAAGTTGTTGAATGATGTAAAAGGAGTTATTAATGTTATATTACCTTTCGGATTGATTATTGATGTTGCTAGGTTGGTTGTTGTTGTTGTTGATTGTTGATTTGGCCGAGTTAAATTCTCGGGTGGCCTATTCACGGGGAAATGCCGCCCAAATTTCGTAGAATTAAGGGCTAAATTGGAATAAAATGACCAAATTGTCCTTAGCTAATGTTTGGCATATTATGACTTGTTTGTAGACCTTGGGAGCCCGAGGCGTAGGTTGGCTTTAGCTTGGGTTTGGATTAGCGTTGAGTGCGTACGAGGTATGTAAAGCTTACCTTCCTTCTTTTGGCATGTCTTAGATACGACTAAATTATGATATGTTATGAGTCTCGAGGAAACTCCATTCTTAAAAATCCGAGTATGATTATTATTTGCTTTTGATCTTCGTATCCATGATATGGACAAACTATGGTTTATATGATTTGTATGATCTGATTTTCAAAAGTATCATAAAAATTGGTTTTAAAAAAAGAAGAAGTTTTTGTTTCTAAATGATTCGAAAACTACGAAAGTCCGTAACTTTCCCGAACGTAACCGGATCGCTTCGATATGCTCAAAAATGATTCCATGATATATGATGACTATGTTTTCCATAGGCGGGCCCGGCTCGGGTCGACACCCGTCCGTGGGTCCCGCGACTTTCCTTTATGTACTCCTGACGACTTTTGAAAGAATATGATACGATCGTTTACTTACCTTTTCGAGTTTATGATGATGATCTCACGCATATGATTTTGATACGTAACTATAGTTTCCGGTTCAGATTGATATGTTCCCGAGTGGTATTCGAAAGAAAAGTCGATTTGACGTTTGCCTTGGTTTTGAAATAATAGTTCGCTTCGACTATTCGATTGAGTCTGTAATGACGACGATGTTTTTGACTTCCACAAGCTATGTCATATGATCTTGACACGTACCTATAATTTCTAAAGTACTACTCGATATGTTCTCGAATGATTTTCGGAAGGGACTTGACTTGATTGTTATTTAGCTTTAAAATAAGATTTCGTTTGATTATGTTGTTGAGTCTGTGATGATGATTTGTGTATGTGGTTTCTCACTACTCTGCTCGTGCGAGCTATTATGATCTCTTTCATCGCGTCCGGGCCGGGCATGTATTCGTGCACGATTCTACGGTATGATTCACCGCGCCCCTCACTAGAGGGCGGGCATGTTATATGATATGATTATGATATGATGATATGGGGAGGTGGCGGATGGCATATGATGACTTCATTCACCGCGTCCCTCACTAGAGGGCCGGGGCACGTTATATGTATATGATATGATTATTTTACTCACCGCGTCCCTCATTATAGGGCCGGGGCACGTTATATGTATATGTATCTGATGGTTTTACTTACCGCGCCCCTCACTGGAGGGCCGGGGCACGTTATATCTATGTATGTGTACGAGATGATTTTCTGATTATGTTTCTCAGTCCCGTGATGAGCTGTATATGAAATGGATACGTATGAATTATGTTTCAAAGGCAAGTGTTATGATTTCTGGTTATTATGCTACTTTTCTGTTCTTCTCGTTTCAGTATGATTCTGTTTGCGGTATTCCATGCTTTACATGCTCAGTACATATTTCGTACTGACCCCCTTTCTTCGGGGGCTGCGTTTCATGCCCGCAGGTACAGATTTTGGTGATCCACCGGCGTAGGATTTCCATTCTGCTGTTCAGAGTGCTCCCTTTGTTCTGGAGCCAATATTTTGGTATATGTTCTTCCGATGTATATGATTATGTTTATTCAGGGTACGGCGGGGCCCTGTCCCGTCATCTGATTCTGTTGTTCTGCATTAGAGGTCTGTAGACATAGATGTGGGTTATGTACAGTTTTGTTCGAATGCGTTGAGTAAGTTGTGTTTGGGCGGCCCATCCGCCGTGGCAGCCTTGTCGGCTGCGTATATGTATGCTTTGCTACATTATGTATATTATGATAGCCTTACCGGCTTTTGTGCGGCTTATATGCTAGTATGTGACAGTTTGGAACCACGTATGATCTCTATGTCGGTGTAGATTGTTTGTATGCTGATTTCGGTTATTGAGTGCGTATGGGTGCCCAACTCGAATTATGGCCCTTACGTTTTTTTTTTGTATGACTAAATTT
The DNA here is from genome assembly GCF_029784015.1 of Lycium ferocissimum. NCBI lineage: Eukaryota > Viridiplantae > Streptophyta > Magnoliopsida > Solanales > Solanaceae > Lycium > Lycium ferocissimum. The sequence continues at coordinate 4,810 of NW_026715101.1, read as the reverse complement.
CTAAAGTTGCATAAAAGTTTGTTTTCAAAAGAATTTTGTTCCTAAACGAATCCGAAACTACGAACGCCCGTAACTTTCAAGAAAGGGCTCGGATCGCTTTGATATCTTCGCAAAGGATTTCATGACGAGTAATGACTTTAAGTTTCATAGGCGGTCTGATTGGGCCGACGCTCGTCCGTGGGTCCCGCGACTTTCTATGTTGGTTCTAACGACCTATTTTTTGAAAAGAATTTAATGTGACTATCCTTCCGACCCCCGAATATGACTACTTATTTATCTGTTGAGTCTGAAATGAGGATTTTTATGTATGTGATTTTGATACGTAACTACGGTTTCTGAAGTTCGGTTTGATATGTTCCCGAGTGACGTTCGGAAGAAAATCTGATTTGACTACTGCTTTGGCCTATAAATGATGGTTCGTTTCGATTAACCTATTAAGTCTTTGAAAACGTTTTAAACTGTATTTGGTTACTTATGATTCTGCTCGTGCATTCTGTTGTTACATTTTTCGTCCAGTCCCGGGCCGGTATGTGTGATGTTGCCGCTGGATTCTTGACCGTGGTATGTGTGATATTGCTGCTGGATTCTTGGCCGCGGTATGTGTATGTAATGTTGCCGCTGGATTCTTGGCCGCGGTATGTGTTTGTAATGTTGCCGCTGGATTCTTGGCCGCGGTATTATGTATGTAATGTTGCCGCTGGATTCTTGGCCGCGGTATGTGTATGTAATGTTGCCGCTGGGTTCTTGGCCGCGGTATGTGTATATGTGACATTGGCCGCTGGGTACTTAGCCGCGGTATGTGTATATGTGATATTGGCCGCTGGGTACTTGACCGCGGTATGTGTATATGTGATTTTGACAGTCTGGATTATGATCAGTCGGCTAATGCCAGTTCATATGATATGTTTGATTTTCCGTATATATGAGACAGAAACGTTTTTCAAAAGAAAGCGAAGCATTTTGGCATTCTGATTATCCTATTTGTCTTCCGAACCCCTTATGAATGATTTGTATGTCAGATGTAAGTACTTTGGTATTCGGGTTATTATGACTTCGTTTTCTGTACTTCCTGCTTTGCATACTCAGTACATATTCCGTACTGACCCCCTTTCTTCGGGGGCTGCGTTTCATGCCACGCAGGTACCCACAGATGAGTAAGTGATGTTAGCAGAAGATGTTCCAAATTGGATCGGGCGAGCTCCATTTCCTCACGAGGCCGCCGAGTCAAAGTGTTTTTGTATGGGTATCCGAAGTTATGGTAGAGACTTTGCAAGAAGGTGTCGTGTGTATGATATGTCAGTTTTGTAAGCGGCTATGTAAGCCGATGTATTATTATACATTATGTTACGAACTTCATATGTTTACAGATTTCATACGATGCTAGTTTCATTTGATTTGACAAAGATGAAAGGCAAGTTTGTTTTCCGAAAAAAAAAATTTCATTATGTACTTATGATATGATTTGAGGGCCCAGCATGTTTATGAGTATTGTGAGAGTCAGCGGGTTCGCTCGGCCCTAGGTAAGGGTCGGGTGCCCATCACTCCCTATGGAAAGTTAGGGTGTGACACAAAATGTGTGGGACCATACCAAACACCACACGGCCAAAGGGCCTTTTTTTCCAATAATTCCCAACTTCCAATTATTCCACTTTTGGTCCCAAATTTTCCTAAATGTCCATGCCAACAAATTCATGAACAACTTATGTCTCAAAATAAAATCGAAGGTCAAAAGTCCCGACTTTGTATCCCGGAACGGTTTTGTCCCTAACTTATCATAGTTAACCTAGATTGTCCCAATGTACGAAATACGGGATATAACATCCTCCCTCCTTTTTAGAACATTCGTCCTCGAATGTTAAATTAGCCTTACGGGATCTTATAAACACTCGGGGAGTTTCTTTTACAATTATCACAAACAAGCTCATACATCAATCGGCATAACCAATTAAAGAGTCTAAATTACCTGTACCCGCGTCTGGTAGCGCCTCCTGATCCTGTCTACGGGTCAACGCATATAGACGGTTCGATGGACCGCCAGAACTGGAAGCTCCGCCATGGCCTCTGCCACGGCCTGCTGGTGTCGGTATGCCCCGTCCCATCGGGCGCATAGCTACGGAAGGGGAAGACGAACCGGAATCGACCCGGAGGCCGAGCCTCGCTCCCCACCGCCCCTGAGTGGACAATCTCTCATAAAGTGGCCCTGCTGGCCACAGGTAAAGTAAGCACCCGTGGCACGATGACATTCCCCCCCCCCCCCCGGGTGGCGTCCCCGGCCGAGGACATCCGGTAGGGGTGGCCTCAACTGGCTGGAACCTCCGTCCATCTGTGAGCCCGAAGCCCGGGAGCTCTGACCTGCCCCTGAATACCCCGCATCATCTGGGCTCCAGTCGGTGAACCGTGGGGGTGTACTCTGTGCGGGCTGGGAAGGGTATCCTCCGCTATGCCGCCGCCGAGGCCGCCCGCCCCGAGACTCTCCATCACCCACGGATCCGGCCCTCTCTGGCTGGCCCCCATCATAATCTCTATCGGGCTGACGCCCCCTGAGTCGATCCTCCATACCCTGGGCATGTGCCTGAACCCGTGCGATGTCCATCCCTAACTGGGCCGCCATCACCAAACAACTGTCAACCAAGTAATCATCCAGCCACATCACAAATCGGCATCCGATCCGTCATACCGCCTACATAAGCGGACGCATATCCGGCCGCCGAATCGAACTCCAAATCGTACTCCCGACGCTCCCGCCCTCTATCTCAATAGCGTGAACTCGCCTACCTCCGGCTCGCCATAGCTCGAGGCGTAAATGGGCAAGGAAAGCCTCAGTAAACTCGCCCCATACGGCTGGAGGGGCACCCTCACCTCTGGACAATACCCAGGACTCGTACCAGTTAGCCGCCACATCATGCAATCGGTATGACGCTAACTCAACAGACTCGGTCTCGGAAGCCTTAACAAGCCGCAACGTACGCTGCATCTCCCGAACAAACTCATGAGGGTCCTCCGCGGGCTTCGACCCGAAAAACTCTGGTGGATTACATGTCAGAAAATCACGGGCCCTCGAACTGTCACGTCGGTCCGCCTGATCACTGTCACGACCCAGCCCCGTAGGCCGTGACTAGTGCCCGAGCTGGGCACCCATACGAATCTGTTAACCATAATCGGCGCACAAACAGGTTATACATATACAAAAGTCAGACATCGACCATAGCCGGCATAACCAGATCTTATACATACAGAATAGTAATACGTCGCCCCAAAATTGTCACAAACGCATACATACATATCGTAGTCACAACTCTCAACAGAGGATACATATGCGAAAATCAGGCGTCGTCTCAACCGCCGCATATAAGCGCATACATCGCACATAAGCCAGTAAGGCTATCATAATACAGGGGGACGTCCAGAATACAAACCACACAGACACAACGGTACAATAACCGCCCACAATCCACACATATGTCTACAGACCTCTACGAGTAACAACAAAACCATATGACGGGACAGGGCCCCGCCGTACCCATGAATAGTCATATACATATGCATCGGAAGAGTCCGTACTAATACATAGGCTCCCGAACAAGGAGCGCTCCAAAATAGCCGAATGGGAATCCTAAGTTGCCGTCGGATTATCACGACGAGTATCCGTACCGCGGTATGAAACGCCCTCGAAGAACGGGGCGACGGAATATGTACTAAGTATGCAAAGCATGAAATATAATAACAGGATCATAATCGGAACAAGAAGTACGTAAAATAAATGCAAAATCCGTAATACCAAAATACTTACTTATCAAAACACAAATCATGCATGGGGCTCGTGGAATATGGTCGCCCGCCCGTCATTGGCGCCATAACACATCATACTCCGAAGGTTTCAAATCTCCGTAACCCGACATATCACATAAAACATCATAACGCCATAACACATCATAACACCGAATATACACACGGTGCCGCCCTCTAGCGAGGGGCTCGGCGAACCGGACACATCATACTCCGAATATAACATAGTGCGCACGATAACATAACCGCCGGGACTCGGCGAAAGATATAACAACCATATGCACGAGCAGAGTCGTGGGAGATTATATGCAGTTTAAAATATTTCAAAAACTCCATAGAATAGTCAAAACGAACTATCATTTAAAACCAAGAGAATAGTCAAATCAAATTTCCCCCGAATGTCACTCGGGAACATATCAAATATAGCTTTAGAAATCATGGTTACGTTTCAAAGCCATATGGAGTAGCTTATGGAAATTGAGAACACAATCGTCATTACAGACTCGATAGGTAAGTAAGTAATCGACGCTCGAGGGTTAAGACGATAATCATGCTAAATTCCTTCAAAAGTTGTTAGAACTATACAAAGAAAAGTCGCGGGACCCACGGACGGGCGTCAACCCAATCCGAGCCCGCCTATGGAAGGTATAGTCATTATACGCTACAGAGCCTTCTACGGGCATATCGAGGCGATCCGGTTCTGTCTACGAAAGTTACAGCCTTTTTTTGATATAGAACCCTTTAGGAACAAAACTTTTTATGCAAACTTTGAAATCCAATCATACCAAAGACATAAGGGACATTATTCTAGTACATTACAAATGCCAACATTAAGAAGTGAATAAGAATCGTAGACATGCTCAGATCGCAAGAATAGAGTTGCCCCGAGGCTCGTAGCATAGTCTACTTACAACTAAGACATGCCAAAAGAAGGAAAGGTTAGGCTTTACATACCTTGTCCGCTCCAAGCTAACCACAAATCGATCCCAGTGCTTCCCAATCTACACCAACATTATTGATATCA
>NW_026715100.1:0-21148 GCF_029784015.1 Lycium ferocissimum | reverse complement strand
TCGCCCGTGGGGTCCCGTAGGACCGTATGATATACGAAGATAATCTGTGTGATCCGATGATATAATGATTTGATAATGTGGTAATCGACCAGTATGTTGAGTACGATCGATGATGCGATAATCGATATGTGAAAACGGTCGATGATATGATATTATGATGATTACGTACGATGTGATAATATGATATATATATATATATATATGTATTCGAAATATGATCTATTGGTTTTCGGAGCGGTAGTGGGGCAAACCAATGGTGGGAGCAAACCCGGTGGCGAGGGAGTAAAATTCCTTATTTAAGTCGAAATCCCGTCGTTTAATATAGACTACTATGGTATGATCTATTTTATATATATGAGACAAACATGTTTTCCAAAAAAAAAAAATAAGCTAAGTATTTTTGACATTCGATTACTAAATACGTTTTACGCCTATGCATATGATCTCCAAATTGACTTGATTATGATACGTTTTGCTCAGAAGGCATATGTATATGCATGATAAGGGTTACATAGGCAAGTTACGACTCTATCGGTTCCTAACCGGCCTATTTTTACGGATTTCATTTCGGTTATAGTTCGGTTTGATGTATTTCCCGCTTTGCATACTCGGTACATATTAAAATGTGACCCCTTCTTAAATTGCCGTTTCATGCCGCGCGGTACACCCGGGTGAAGCTGAAGGTATTAGCGAGAAGATGTTCCGAGCGGGATTGGCGAGCTCCGTTTCTCGGAGTACTCGCAGGGTCAGTATATATAGGTGCTATGGTATCTGACTATGTTAGAGACTTTGCAGACAGTGTCGTGGGTATAAGATGTCGGTTATGTGAGCGGCTATGTAAGACGATGTATTATTACGCATTATATTATAAATTTTATATGTTACGGATTTTGTTTGATTTGAGACAGGTAAAGGCATATTATTCTTTGAAAACTTTCTTGCTATATTAGGTGTCATGACGGGAGCCGGCATGGTTATGGGTAATACGGGGGTGCGGGTTCGCTCGACCCTAAGTAAGGAGTCGGGTGCCCATCCTGTCAGTTAAATGGGTGTGACGACTCGGCGTCAGCGTCGTTTGCGGATGAAATGCTGTGCTGAGCCTTACTTGAGTACCTAGACCTTCTTGGAAGGATTTCCAAAACTTAGCTGTAAATTGTGCTCCTCTGTCTGTGATGATGGATATTGGAATTCCATGAAGCCTTACAATCTCCTTAAGGTATAACCTTGCATAGTCTTGATTTGAATATATAGTTCCATTTTGGAGAAAATGGTACTTTCGTCAGTCTATCCACAATTACCCATATGGAATCATGCTTGCCTCGAGAGCGTGGCAATCCTACAATAAAATCCATATTGATCACTTCCCATTTCCACGTAGGAATTTCTATTGCTTGCAATAATCCTCACAGCTTTTGGTGTTCTACCTTTACTTGTTGACAATTGAGGACATTCGGCTACAAGTTAGCATATGTCTCTTTTCATGCCATCCCGCACAATACATTAATTTAAGATCATGGTACATTTTTGTCGTTCTGGATGAATAGGGAATATCGAGGTAATGAGCTTAGCTTCTAGAATCGGCGGCGTGGTCCCCCACGTCCAACACATAACCTATTATGATACACGAGAACCCCATCTCAGAGACTTCAAATGGTGACTTTTCTTTTGAAAATTTCACACCTTTATAATACTTCAATTTGGGATCCTCGTATTGACGCTCTTTTATTTCCTCATCCAAGGATGAAACTGTTGGATTGTTAACATTAACTCCTGCATCGCCTGAATCAATTATACGTACTCCAAGATTAGCTAATTGATGGAGTTCATGAATCATTTCCTTCTTCTCCAAAGGCACTTCACTTAGGCTACCCATAGATCGGCGACTAAGCGCATCCGCTACCACATTTGCCTTACCGGGGTGGTATAAGATATTCACATCATAATCTTTCAATAATTCTAACCACTCTCTCATTTGTCGTTCAATTCGTTTAAAAATATATTGGAGACTCTTATGTCCGTATAGATATCGACATGTACGCCATACAAGTAATGTCTCCATATTTTCAAGGCGTGAATAATTGCAAACCAATTCAAGATCATGAGAATGGGTAGTTCTTTTCATGTTTTCGCGGTTATCTCGAAGCATAAGCAATGACTTTTCCATCTTTTTTGCATCAATACACATCCTAGCCCAACACGGAAGCATCACAGTATACAACATAGCCATTCGGCCCTTCTGGAAGTGTTAGGACTGGAGGGCGAGGTTAATCTGTCTTTCAACTCTTGGAAGCTATGCTCACAAGCATTATTCCACTGAAATTTTGCTGACCACTGGGTTAACTTCGTCAATGGGGCTGAAATAGATGAAAAGCCCTCTACGAATCTCCTATAATAACCTGCCAAACCCAGAAAACTACGAACTTCTATGGCGTCGTAGGCACCACAAGTCTTCACCGCCTATTTTCTGAGTATCAACCCGAATGCCATCGTCTGAAATAACATGGCCCAAGAATGTCACAGAATTTAGCCAAAACTCGCACTTTGAAAATTTTGCATACAACTCCCGAGTACGGAGAATTCCAAGGACAATACGTAGGTGATGCGCATGTTCGGATTAAATGCGAGAATACACCAGAATGTCGTCAATGAACACTATCACGAACAAATCTAAGAGAGGCCTGAATACATTATTCATCAAATCCATGAACACTGCCGGAGCATTAGTTAGCCCAAACGACATTACTCAAAATTCATAATGGCCATATCTTGTCACCGAAAGGTCTTGGGAATATCTTCTTCTCTCGCTCCTCACTTGATGATAACCCGATCTCGGATCTATTTTGGAAAACCACTTGGCACCACTGTGTAATTGATCAAATAAGTCATCAATTCTTGGGAGAGGATACTTTGTTCTTTATCGTTACCTTATTCGGTTTGTCTATAATCAATGCACATTCGTAGGGAGCCATCTTTCTTTTTCACAAATAAAACTGGCGCTCCCCACGGTGATGAACTGGGCCTAATAAATCCCTTTTCAAGCAAATCCTTTAATTGAGCCTTTAATTCCTTCAATTCTGCCGGAGCCATTCGATAAGGAGGAATAGAAATAGGCTCGGTATCCGGCAGCACATCAATGGCGAAGTCAATCTCCCTTTTACGGAGGAAGGCACCGGAAGCTCATCTTGGAAATATATCCGGAAACTCATTCACTACCGGGACAGATTGAAAAGTTGGCGATGTTGCCTCGGTGTCATGAACTCAGACTAAATGATAAATATAGCCCTTGGCGATCATCTTTCTTGCCTTAAGGTAGGAAATAAACCTACCTCTTGGTGTTGCCGCATTACCTTTCCATTCAAGCATGGGCTCTCCCGGAAATTGAAACCGAACTAATTTCATTCGGCAATCAACATTAGTATAGCATGAGGCCAACCAATCCATACCCATTATAACGTCGAAATCTAGCATTTCTAGCTCGACTAGATCAGCTTTGGTTTGGCGATCACATAGTACAATAATACATTCTTTATACACTTGTTTAGCTATCACGGGATCACCAACCGGAGTGGACACCTCAAAGGGCTTAATTGGATCGGGTTTCACCCCAATACGATTAGCAACATAGGGGGTAATATACGATAACGTGGAACCCGAATCTATCAATGCATATACATCATGAGAAAACACAGTCAATATACCTGTGACCACATCTGGAGACGACTCAAGATCTTGCCGTCCGGCCAAAGCGTATAAGCGGTCTTTGTGTGGCACCGAAGTAGATGCTCCCCCTCGGCCTCTACCTCGGCTTCAGCTTGGAGTCGGGGAGTACGCACGCCAGGGACGTGCGAAGAAGGATCTGGCTTCGCGATCGTAAGGCCGGAACCCCACCTCTGCCATATCTCGTCGGACGGTCTCGCATCAAATGTCATCCGTCTATCCCATAAATATAACATGCATCCGTACCACTGCGACATGGCCATTTTGAGTGCAATTTTCTACAACGGCTGCATCGAGGAGCCGGTGGTCTCCCGAGCCCAGTAATCTCCCCCAACGAGAACACAGGGCCTCGAACTTTGACCACTGTCTGCAACGAAAAGAGCGATCAGGTCTTTTGCTCCGCAAGGGGAGGTGCTTATCCTCTGACCGGCACCGAGTGCCTAGAGTATGTCTGTCTTGATCCCCCTCTATAATCACTACCTGTGCCCATGGATCTGGCCCTTTTGTTTTGCCCTCTATCAACATCGCGGTCACCTCTTTGCGGAGGTTGTTGTCCTTCAAGATTTTGGGCATGGGCTTGAATGCGGGAAATGTCCATCCCGTCTTGCAACGAAGCCGTTAGGCAATCCTTAAACAAATGTGGCCCTAAGCCGCTCATAAATCTGTGCACCCGGTCGCCCATGTCGGCTACCATAGTAGGGGCATATCTAGCCAAAGAATTAAATTGAAGGCTATACTCCCGGGCGCTTATGTTACCCTGCTTCAAATTCAGGAATCTATCCGCTCTAGCTCGGCGGACCTCGGGAGGCAAATAATGACGAAGGAAGGCATCAACAAATTCTTGCCACACCGGAGGAGGCGCATTCTCTTGCCTCGAGGCTATCCAATTATTGTACCATAATACCGCCACATCTCGGAGTCTATATGATGCTAACTCCACTGATTCGGTCTCAGAAGCATGAATAATCCGCAATGTTCTTTGCATTTCATCAATAAAACCTTGTGGGTATTCATCCGGTTTGGACCCAAAGAATTCCGGAGGATTTAGGCTCATGAAGTCACGGGCTCTAGTATTAGCTGAACGATCACCTGGGCCCGTATTTTGCCTTTGTGCCTGAGAGGCAACCAACTATGTCAATAAATTAATAGCCTCGGTCACTTGTTGACCCGATGTAGCTGGTGGAGGAACGGGAGGCATAGGAGCTGGAGCTGAAGCCCCTTCTTGCTCTTCCGTAATCGGCGGAGTAGTGGAGGCATTAGATAAAGCCTCATGATGTGATTCGTCCTCATTTTCATTCATGAGCGGCTCTCTTTCTGCCCGCCTTTTCATAGTAACCCTGCCCTTCGGGGCAGCTTTAGCTTTTCCTTTTGGCGGCATTCTGAAATCACAACATACTCATTAGGGAGGATTAAATCTTATACTCGGCTCTATCGCACGATTTCATATGAAGAAAGATGGTCATTTTTTCCTAAATGCCCTGTAGCCTCCTGTTTATTAGCGTGGCGCGCAACACACCATAAACAAGACTCTACTAGACACGGCTCGTAGACACTTCCTAGGACTCGAGGCTGTACTCCGATACCCGCCACGTCACGACCGAACTACGGGCCGCGACGGGCATCCGGGCTAACCACCGAACACCACTCATTCCATTATCTACATGCTCTCGTTCATAATACTTGCTCATTCTCATAAGAATATATCATCATAGAAAATGTAATCACTTTTATAACATAAGCCCTTCGGCTATCAAAATAATATATACACATATACACATACATATGCATGGAGACCATGGGACCATACTACCCACACATGCGTATCTATGAGCCTCTACTAGAGTATTAGACATAGGGACGGGACAGGACCCCGTCGTGCCCAATCATGAACATATACATATATATACCAAAAGAATAATCAATGGCACATCCGGACAATGGAGTGCTCACACGTCAGCTACTAGCTCCTATAGATCAGCACCGTCTCCTTGCCTACCTGTGGTCATGAACACAGCGTCCAAAGAAAACGGACGTCAGTACGAACATTGTACTGGGTATGTAAGGCAAGAATGAAATAAACATAGTAAGCGTATCATAAGACATGAGATGGAGATACAACCTGTGTACTTGTGTAATTATAGGTACATTTCATATACAATTATCATACATAAGCATGTCATATACATTACCATAGCGTACACCTTCTCATATTACGTATACATCATCATGCCATACATGCATCGTCATACCAATCGTATATCATCATATCGTTAGCCCGCGTCCGGGTAACCATCATATGCCGCCCACTAGTGGTGTCATGCCCGGCCCTCTGGCTCGGTAGAATCATAGCAGCAGCCCGCCTTAGCGGTGACATGCCCGGCAATCTAGGCACGGTGGAATCATATGCAGCCCGCTTTAGCGGTGACATGCCCGGCCATCTAGGCGCGGTGGAATCGTATTATCATATATAGCATGCATTTATTATCGTACATTATGCATCCTCGTAGTTATCGCTATCATTCATTTCATAAGCATATCGTAGTGTCATCATAAGTTAATATCATCATTTCATACATTAGAACTTGGAAACAAACATAGTTATGTCGGGGTGACGTAAGGTCGTGAACCCCCGATGTCATTATGAGCATTCGTAACTATCCTGCCTCACCTTGAATGAAAAAACGTAAGGTGAGTATATGCAGTGATTGACATTCATAGATTCCATATAACTTCATTAGCTTAGTTGGAACATTACATCATAGGCTATAGCATCTCTAGATTTAAGCTCATCATTATCATTATCGTAGTCGTAGCATATCTCTTATCTCGTATGGCTATTCGTACACAAGGGCTCGCAGCCTTCTTAGAGATAGGACATTCGTAATGAAAGAGGAAATTCATGCCATATGGACTCATGCCTTAGAAGGAAAGGGATTAGCCTCACATACCTTTGTCGTTTACTAGTCTATCGCTTGCTCGTTCTCCTTTAATGCACTTGTTTATACCTTCAAGAGAATTCGTATCGACATTAGCTATATCGTCGTGAAAGCATGCTTACTAGAGCTATAGAAATTTGGGCAGCATTTCCTTTTTTTATACTACATTCCGCCATATTCCATATCAACTCCCAACATTCATAGCAATCATCACAATATCACACAACAACAATCGTCATTCATTTACATAATTCGCATTTCACAATTCTACTTCAATCCTCCATATTCATGACTAAAAGTCCATCGTCGTATTCTTTCATATCCAATACTTATTTCATGTTCTATAGGTCATTTATAACACATTCATAACATCAACATATCCATTTCCATGATTCAATTCAATTACTTCTCACTAGCAACACTATTCACACATTTGATGACCCATTTGTTGTACTCTTCTACAATTCATGTGTTTCAACCTATAAATACTTCAAACAACATGTAAAGATCATGAAACTTATCTTAGATGATGGAAGAATAAGCTTACAATGGTGATTCACCCTTAGCACCCAAAACCCTACTTTATCTCTCTTGGGAGTTCTTGACTTGGATGACTTTTGATGGGTCTCCTTCACTTGATTCTCTTGATTTCTTGTTGTTGATCCTTGATTTCTATGGATTTCTTATGGATGAAATTTTTGGAACACTCTAGAGGTTTCTTGTGTTGTGGAGGAGTGAGGTGAAATGAAATGGAGATGAAAAATGATCCCTTATATAAAAATACATTTCAGCCCGACCAAGATATACGGACCAACATACGGTCCGTATGTCTGGCCGTAGATCTGGTCCAGTGAAGTATGCTCTACTGGACTGAATCTACGGTTGGACATACGGTCTATATATTTTATACGGCCAGTATGTCTGGCCGTAGGTTGTCCAGTTTTCCGAAAATCGTTTCGTCGACTCGTTTGACCTCCGATCCTTATGGAACCCTCTTAACACTTGTTCCTTACTTCCATACCATTCTGAGGGATGTTATAACTCTTTCTCTAAGGGTCATTAGGACATCATTAACTTAATACTCGTAATTCTTATCCGATACCCAACATATGACTCGCTTCTCTTAACAACTTTCTTTCCTTAACCCGAATGTGTTTCGAAATCTTAATTAGTGGCATCAACTAATATCTCTTGCTTATCCCAAACCTCATATACGTCGTGTCCTTCGTGAGTCTATTCACTGTACGCTAACGGGGAATCTTTCCGAGGTGTAACATGCGTATGATTGTTACATCTTTCACTGAGTCCCGGGCCAGGACATGTTTTCGTGCACAGCTCTACTGCATTGTTCACCGAGTCCCTCATTAGAGGGCCGGGACACGTTATATGTATATGTATATGATGATATGATGATACGATGATGGCGCCGAGCCCACAGGATGGGCCGAGTATGGTATACATGATGGAGACAGGATCTCGTTCACCGAGTCCCTCATTAGAGGGCCGGGACACGATATATGTATACATGATGGTCATATGATCTTATTTACCGAGCCCCTCACTAGAGGCCCGGGACACGTTATATGTGTACACACGTGAAGAATGATTGTCTGATTGTGTCACTAAGTCCCATAACAGGTTAGATATGATATTGATATGCATGATTTGTGTTTAAGAGCAAGCAGGTTGGATATTCTGGTTATCGTCCTTGTTTCTGTACTTTTATCTCAGTTATGACTCTGTTACTGTATCTCATGCTTTACATGCTCAGTACATATTTCGTACTGACCCCCTTTCTTCGGGGGCTGCGTTTCATGCCCGCAGGTACAGACGATCATTTTGGTGATCCGCCAGTTTAGGACATCCATTCTGCTGTCTTGGAGCGCTCCCTTGTTCCAGAGCCTATATTTGGTACAGACTCTTTCGTTGTATATGTGTACGTCTATTCAGGGGTACGGCGGGGCCCTGTCCCGTCATATGATACTGTTGTTACTCTTAGAGGTCTGTAGACACATATGTGGGTTGCAGATAGTTACTGTTCAGTTGCGTTCGTATGATTTATGTTTTGGGGCGGTCCCATTCGCCGTGGCAGCCTTATCGGCTTGCGTATGTATATATGTTTTGGGATACTGCATGTTATGATAGCCTTGCCGGCTCGTATGCGATATTATCCGTTGGTGTTTGTAACTCCCCCGGGAGACAGATTATTATGATATGTATATATATGTGATAGTTTTGAGACGACGTCTAACCTTTGTATATGTATAAGTGCTTTGTGTGCTGATTATGGTTAATAAGTGTGTACGGGTGCCCAGCTCGGGCACTAGTCACGACCTACGGGGTCGAGTCGTGACAATTACTTGAGCCAAGGGCCCAACTCTTTGAAAGATTGCATGCCGCAGGCTTCATTCAAAATGTTCCTCAAAAACTGGCTCAGCTCGAAAATAGGTTCTTCAGAGCCGACCAGACCTGTGCCTATCACTCCGGAGGTAATGGTCACAGCACGGAAGACTGCATTAATCTGAAACATAAAATCCAAGATTTGATTGACAAAAGGGAGATCATTCTGGAAACTGCATCACCCAATGTGAACACAAACCCATTGCCAAACCATGGAAATGGCAGAGTTCACATGATTGAAAAGAATGAGGACTGGGTAGATCGCAGGGCATTAATCCCCCGCACTGTCAAAACAATTGAGCAGACAGTAGCCTCCCTCATGCTCCAGGAGTGTCCCATCTTTAAGGTTTTGGTTCCAGCACCAGGGATTCCTCGGGCTATGATGAAGTTCAAGGCATTAGTCCCACCCAGTGGTAGCTCAGATAACCCAGCCGGCGAAGCTCGCTCCAAGTAAAGAATTTATGGTCCAAGCGGCCATGGCACAAAGGATGACCCACTCAGGGAGGTGCTATACTCTCGAAGAATTGGCTCAAAATACCACAAAAAAAGAAACCACTAAGAAAAGAACAATCACCCAGGGAGAAGCAGAGGATTTCTGGCGGCGCATGCAACCAATGGACTACTCAATTGTTGAACATCTAAAGAAAACACCGGTGCAAATATCCGTATTAGCTTTGCTAGTCAGCTCTCCACCACACAGGCAAGCTCTGTTAAAGGTATTAGATGATGCACATGTGCCAGCAGGCACAAGCAATGAAGATTTGGTCAGATTAGTAGCCCATGTCATCGGAGAACACAAAATTTGCTTCTCCAAAGAGGAACTGCCAGTTGAAGGAACTAGCCACAACAAGGCTCTGTACATTACTCTGGAGTGCCGGGACAAGGTTGTGAAAAGAGTGCTCGTTGACAACGGGGCGGGATTCAACGTCTGTCCCTTAACCACACTGACGCAGCTCGGCTATGACATCACTAAAATCAACCAGAGCCGGACCAATGTCAGCGCATTTGACGGATCTCAAAGCGACTCTAAGGGGGAAGTGGATGTCCACATCCAAATGGGACCCGCATCCTTCACAACTGAATTTCAAGTCATGGCGATCACAGCCAACTATAATCTGCTTCTGGGTAGGCCGTGGATACACTCTGTTGGCATAGTACCATCAACATTGCACCAGGCAATAAAATTCGAGTGGCAAGGCCAAGAAATTATGATTGCAGCTGAAAAGGATACACAAAAATATCCTTAGAACCTGATGCCGGTGATTGAAGGGAGTCCCAAAGGATCGGACTTCCACATAGTGGAATATGTTGTAGCGATATATGAAGAAGAGGTGACTCATAAGTCGATGCCTGCTGTTTACAAAATGATTGCCTCCATAATGCCGAAAAGTGGATTTGAACCAGGGAAGGGCATGGGAAAAGATCTGAATGGCATAGTAGAGCCCCTGCCAATTCTAAGAGAAAACTATTACTTTGGTCTAGGGTATACTCTTAGCGAAGGTGAGCTCACGAAGGCCATCAAAAGAGAACCAAGGGACGAGGAACTGCCCCAACCAATTTCGAGTTTGTACTAGTCATTTCCCAATAAAATGCGAATGCCGACTGACGAAGAAGCTGATGAGAGTTTAGAGCTATTGTGAGTTTGGAGCTATTGTTTAGAGAAGAAGAATGTTATGCCGTCATCGAAGAATGCGAAGAAACACCCATCATCTGCAGTCTGAGGCTGGGAGAGCGCCTAAACAACTGGGCATCCATTCCCCTCCTGGCTCCTCGGTAGAGAGATGGGCTTCTTTTTAAATCTCTTGTTAAAAAACTGGTGAAATCGGTTGAGGCTCGAATGGTCACCCATTTAAATTTGCTTTGTGATGTTAAAGAATGGGAATGGTCCGATGTTGATTCGGACCAGGATCACAGTTTGCAATCAAATTACCTTCGAATTAATAGAAAGCCTCGGTTCATATAAAAACTTTCTTTATGATCATGCCTAATAAATAATAATAATTAAAAAACAAAAAACAAAACCCTAACTTCACTTTGCCTCACTTTTTCAGAAATAATAATAATAATAAAACAACTGAAAACATCATAACATGTCATGAAATGAAAGAGGAATATGACGAACAAGAGTACGAGGAGTACGATGAGAAGACGATAATGCCAGAAGGCCTAGTAGAAGAGCTAGAAAACAAGGAGAAGCTTAACATGGTCGAAACTGAGGTAATCAACCTCGGTGACAAAGAGGATGTGAAAGAAACTTGAATCGACGCACATATGCTGATCTACTAAAGGAATATATAGACGTCTTTGCCTAGTCATATGCTGATATGCCAGGGTTAAGCACTGAGATAGTGGCCCACATACTGCCCATCAAAGAGGGTTTTGCCCCGATCAAACAAAAGACCTTGACATTCAAACCAGATATGAGTATCAGGATAAAGGACAAAGTGGAAAAGCAAATCAAATCTGGAATAGTGGAGGTAACATCCTACCCCACCTAGTTGGCCAACATAGTGCCAGTACCCAAGAAGGATGGAAAGATTCAAATCTGTGTGGACTACCGAGGCCTCAACCGGGTCAGTCCAAAGGATAATTTTCCCCTTCTGAACATCCATATTCTCATCGATAATTACGCCAAGCATAAGCTATAGTCGTTTGTGGATTATTTCGCCAGATACCATCAGATACTCATGAGCGAAGAAGATGCCAAAAAAACGGCTTTCATAACCCCTTGGGGAGTCTATCACTACAGAGTAATGCCGTTCGGCCTCAAGAATGTCGGTGACACATACATAAGAGCAATGACTACCTTGTTTCATGATATGATACATCGGGAAATTATGGTTTATGTGGATGATGTTATCATAAAATCGAGGGAAAGGTCAGAGCACACCACATACTTACGCAAGTTCTTCTATAGGCTTTGTAAATTTCATCTGAAACTCAACCCAGCAAAGTGCGCATTTGGAGTGCCTGCGGGTAAGCAGTTGGGATTCATAGTAAGCCGAAGAGGCATTGAGCTAGATCCTACCAAGATCAAAGCGATTCAAGAATTACCACCTCCCAAAACCAAGAAGGAAGCCAGGAGTTTTTAAGAAAGGCTGAACTATATTGGGGGATTCATAGCCTAATCAACTGTGACTATGGAACCAATCCTCAAATTGTTAAAAAAGGACGCTCCCACGAAATGGACAGAAGAGTGTCAGCTGGAGTTCAATACAATTAAGAAATATCTGTCCAATCCTCTCGTCTTAGTACCACCCAGTCTAGGGAGCCCACTGCTGCTATACCTGTCGGTATCAAAAAATGTCTTTGGATGTATGCTCGCCCAACATAATAAAGATGTCAAAAAGGAACATGTCATCTATTACCTGAGCAAGAAATTCACACCTTGCGAGTCAAGATACACACTCGTAGAGAAGACATATTGCGCCCTGACATGGGTTGCCCGAAAATTGAGACATTACCTGTCAGTATTCACTACTCACCTCATCTCCAGAATGGATCCATTGAGGTATATTTTTCGGCAACCAATGCCTATTGGGAAACTAGCCAAGTGGCAGATGCTCTTAAGTGGGTTTTATCTCGTGTATGTAGCACAGAAAGCAGTCAAGGGACAAGCGCTAGTCGACTTGCTAGCAGGAAGTCCCGTCGATGATGAACTCGAACCACTACGAACCTTTTTCCCGGACGAGGAAGTAATGGCTATCGAAGAAGAGGTAGCCCAGCCCTACTCGGGATGGAGACTGTTCTTCAAGGTTCTGGCATCAGCAAGTGTTGGTATCAGAAACAGGACAGCACTATCCAATGGCTGCAAAGCTCAATTTCAGATGTACGAACAACATGGCCGAATACGAAGCACGTATTCTCGATCCCAGAATGGCGTTAGACATGAACATATGAGAATTGCTGATAATCGGGGACTCTGATTTACTCATTAATCAAGTAAAAGGAATTTGGCCACCAAGAATGACAACGTTTTGCCATACATAAATCTAATAGAAAAATTATGCAGAAGATTCAAAAGCATTGATTTCAAAAATACCCCAAAAGTAGCCACATTGATCCGCTGCAGATTACCCTAAAAGAAGAACAGGCTCACTGCGCTCATATTGAGCGGCCGGATGGCAAGCCATGGTACGCCGACATCAAGGCATACTGTCACACCCTGATTTTACTAGGGTGTGATGGGCACCCGACCCCATGTGCGGGGCCGAGCGAACCCGCGGACTCTTATTACAGACATAATTCCTGAGACTCTTAATCAGACAAAAATGACAAATACAACAAATATTTCGGAAATATCCTTTGTAGTTTACAAATCGACAGAATCTGTAATCATATGG
The DNA here is from genome assembly GCF_029784015.1 of Lycium ferocissimum. NCBI lineage: Eukaryota > Viridiplantae > Streptophyta > Magnoliopsida > Solanales > Solanaceae > Lycium > Lycium ferocissimum. The sequence goes on along the minus strand of NW_026715100.1, from coordinate 7,752 downwards.
AATTTATTGCAAAATACAAAATGACACGTCGGCTGATGGAGCCGCTCACAAGCGACATCCGAACCCACAACTCGTACGCAAAGTCTCTAACACATAATCGAACACATAACATGCATAATCGACACGGCGGCACTCCGGGAGCAAGTGGAGCTTTCCAACGCCGCCCGGGAACATCTCCTATCTTGTGCTTCATGCAGGGTGTACACACGCGGCATGAAACGCGAGCCCCGAAGAACGGGGGTCGGTACGAATATGTCTTGAGTATGTAAAGCATAAAATACGATAAACGAAATCATAACGAAACGGAGGATACGAACATAAATGCAATGGCCGGAGTATCGAAACGCTTACTCATAAAACATAGGCAAATGCATAACGAGAAAATATGCCATAGCCGGCCCCATTATGGGACTCGGCAAATAGTGGTCGCCCCGACACGCGGCGCCACAACATATCGAATCATATCGAATGTGCACATATCATAGCATATCGTATGGCCATATCATATCATATCATATCAAAGTGTACATGGCACGACATACTCCACAACCCATGTACATGTATACCGCCCCCTCACGAGGCACGGCGAACAATGCAGTGGAAAACGCTTGATAACATATCCTGGCCCGGGCTCAGTGAAGGAAGCATTGAGGCATCCACGAGTGGAGTAGTGAGAAACTAAATGCAATATAAAATGTACAGCATATACAGAGATCAGACGGAATAATCAAACGACATATCATGAAAAAGGGTCCGGACGAAGCATAGCACATACCTTTTAACGACCGCGGAGGATTCTTTTCAAAAGAGAACCTTAGGGGTCATTTGTGTCTATCAAAATATAAGACATATATGGAGACTCGATAGCATAACTCAAATGGAAGACCTTATAGCGAACATTTGACAATAATCAAAACATAAGTCTTTCGGATATCAGAATGGTTCGTGTCAAAATAGTCTTTACGAAGCGGTTTCAAATCCCAAAGTAGGTCATAAGACTCAATAAAATAATTATAGCAGTTATTCTTTAGAACTTAGAAAGGTAGTTAAAAGTTTTCCTTAGTTTCCATTCAAAGGTAGTTTAAATAGGATATTAGGAAAAATTCGGACAAAGTGAGCCCACCTCGACCAAATGAGGTGGCGTGTGTGAATTACGTATGTTAAACTTCATAACGTTATCCAGGGGATTTTAAGGTAATCGGATTTCATTTGCACAAGTTCTGGGGTTAGACAACTTTTATAACTTTTCACACAATATTCAATTCAATTCTACTGAATGAAAAAGGGGCATTTTTGGACGTGGATTCCGAGGAGTAGAGTTGTCTCCGAGGTCCAAATTCAAACCTAGTACATCTAAGACATGCCAAGAGAAAGAATGGGAGAGCTTTACATACCTTGTTTGCCTTTTACGCTTGCCAAAATCCAAATCCCGTTTCGTCCAAAACCTACAAATGGTCACATTTACCAATTTGCTATTCATAAGGCTTAAAATTTCAATCTTAGCCAATACTTGTCTATAAAAATTTGGGCAGCATCTCCCCTATATATATAGCACCCCGAGATTCAAACTCGGCCAAAACAACAACAACCATACCAACAACAATATAAACAACATCAACAATCGACTAGAAACGCATTCTAGCGCAAATAGTCTTATTTTCCAAATAATGCAACAACTCCAAATCCAACTTTACACTTACAAACCAATATCAATATGTTCATATTCACATACTAATTTAAGATCATTCAAACATAAACTAAGAGCATTCCAAGCTATATATCCAATATTCAACAATTCCATCAATTTCCATATTCAATCCAAAATTCTCATATATGCAACGAAAGCATCCCAACGCATTTTCTACTTACTAATTCATCTCCAATAACAACAATCTACACTTTCTCAACTTCATTATCTTAATATCATAAAATCGCATTAATATGACATAATTTCTCTACATTCCATTTTCATGCCAACTTACCCCATATATGCTTCACTTACATTGTAATGATCACAACAACACACTAACATGTTACACAAAATAAATCCATCACTATTCCACCCATATATAGGCCACGGCCAACATGCAATTTTCAACTTCATCCCATTTTCATTCAACTTTCATTTCCAATACAATTTCCATAATAACCACAACTAGAATACAACATAAAATCCAACCTACTTCATTTATACACTAGCACATACACACGGCCACATATGCACACACACAAATACCATGCAAACTTCCATAATTTCATGCATTCTATCCATTTCCACATACTACAACACAAATGAATCCTTCATAACATATAAAAAAAGGATTGAATCTTACCTTTTTCCTTCAACTTCTTTACTTGTCCCAAATGCGAAAACGACGAAACGAACGACTTATCTTCCGAAACAATTATACCACGTTGTAGAGGACCCTTGAATTAGTAGGAATACAACAAGAAAATAATTTTTGGGGACAAAATTTGAAGGACAAAATTGAAGACCATGGCCGAATGGCCATGGTTGTTGTTCTCCTTCTTTCTTTCTTTCTTTTTCTTGAAAATTCTAGAATAACAAATGGCCCCTTGTTTATTTAATTTGCAAACTTTGGCCCCTTCATGGGCTTGGCCCATTTTCTTTCTTTTTTTCATTCTATGGCCACCTGGGTGGTCTTTTTTTTTTTTTTTTTTTTTTTCAAGCCCAATTACTTAGTCCATTTTTGGATAATTCATGAAACCATTTTTTTAAATTCAATTTTGCCCCTAGCCTTTTCCAATATTTCCACATCCAAAATTTTCATAACCAACTTATGAACCAAACAATACCAATTCATTGCGTTGTCCTTAACTTGACACAATTATCCCAAACTATCCGAACGCGCAAAATACGGGGTATAACATCCTCCCCCCCTTTAGAACATTCGTCCTCGAATGTTAAACTAGCCTTATAGGGGCTTACAAGTATTTCTGGGGAAGTTCTCTTGGTAGGGTTATCACACACAACTCGTGCACTACTCAAAGACAATCAAATAAGTAATTCTGATTATCCGTAGGTACAGGAACCAAGTGGGGGTACTTCTCTTTCATCTCACTTGGAGTTTCTTAAGCCACCTTTTCCTTACTACTATTCGGCCAAACAGTACCTTAATGGGAGCCACATCCTTGTCACGCAGTTTTTCTTTCTGCCAATCCTAGGACCGCTATTGGTCGTTTCTCGTAGGACAGCTCCCCTATTACTCGAATGCCCCCTTCACGGGGGATGTTATAGGGGTCATGATGTATTTGCGAAGCATAGGCATGCGGAACATTAGATGCGCTTCGCTTCTTACCCCGGATAGGTATCTAATTCATAGGCGATCTTGTCCACTTTACGGATGACCCAATAAGGTTCAACATCTCTTGGGCTAAGCTTTCCCTGTTGATCAAATCTCATAACACCTTTGACGGGCGATATTTTCAGAAATACCTAGTCACCAAACTGGAATTCTAAGCGTCAATACCGATTACTTATATATGACTTCTGTCGGCTCTGATTCGCTAATGACCGTCCCCGAACGAGTTTCACATTATTGACTGCTCGATGGATTATGTTCAGACCACGTAACTTAACCTTGTCGCTATTTAACTGGTCAGTTAATGACGTACACCTCTAGCCATACAGAGCCTTATACAGTGTCTTCCGGATGCTATTATTATCACAACCTCAATAAGTGGCGAGTGTTTTTTCCCCCGCCTCGAAAAACAATGACACGGGTTCGCAACTTATTATTAACGTCTCAATAACACGCCTTAGCCTCGTCCGTCGGTTCGGAGCGAGATGTTGGTTTAAGACTTACTTGTATTCTCAATTCTTTTTGGACGGATCTCCGGGGGTTAATCATTACCATATACTAGGCATTACGTTCGACATGGCAAATGTAGGTCCTTATGAAACCTCACTACCTCCTTGAGGTATAATCTTACATAGTCCGGTAATCTTGTTTAGCCATTTCACAATTTTCTTAATTTCATCTATCATATTTTTGGCACTTATCTTCATATCACTCCGTTGTCTTTGATTCAAACTCTTTCATTTCCTTTTTCTTTTTTGCGATTTTTGCTCTTAATCTTCTACACGCCACTCATTATATTGTAATCTCGTGAAAATATGTAAACATACGCAAGTTAATCCAAGAAATGCCTTAACATCACTTTACTAACCTTTAGGTTGTTCCTCGTCTTCTCCCTTTGTCTTATAATCAGTATCGGGAGGAATCTTTAATTGATCCTGGTCAAGTTCTGCTTACTTTTAGTACCAATTTCATTTTGGTAACACAGTCTAGACCATCTCTGCATTTTCTGTGTCGTGTTTAACATATCATAACCATACTGTTATTATTGGATCCTTACATCTCTTATCAATCATGTACTCACTTGGTTTGCTCATTATGCAAATGTTCGTGAGTTACATGACCATTCTTACATAATTTGCAGAAAGTATGTTCAATCTCAATCATAGTCTCTCCTCTTTCTGATTTATTCTATCTTACGTATCCCATTCGTACCATAATACATTGATTCTATTTGTCGCATTCCTTTCTTTTCTCTACTCAGTCCTTTAACATTTTTCCTTATTTCCTACCGTAAGGGATTTTTCTTCGTTGTCACTTATACATCACGCTATTATTAACAAATAATTCGATATCCAACATCTTGGCCTTTAATCCAGAGCAATATCGCTGTCTTTGTATTACCCTCTTGACTTCTATTCGTTTGTCGTCGATTTCAGATTTCACTAACTAATTTCGGCATAGGGTATCGCAGAAAATTCAAGCGTTCATACTAAGCGCGCCGTAATATTGGTTGATTTCCATCTTACGCTTGTGTTTCCATTATTCGCTTCCCCCCTTTTGGGTGTTCGCGTATCATTAATTATTTATATCCTATCCTATGTATCCATTCAAAGTTTTCAAATTCACACGGTTCTTTCCGAATACATTCAGCATACCATACCGTATCCACATCTCCCTATCTTCTATAACTTAGATTACCCCCGTACGAAATTCTATCACACTCACGGGGCAATAAGAACTCTCGATATCTTGTACAAAATCTAATTTGACGGTTAGTGCTCAGGTAATATCACTATTGCAATCATTGATCCGAGCCCCATTCTAGTAATTCTCATTAGGGGTTAGTGCTCGGATAGCGTTATTGTAGCAACAACATATCCAAATTGTATTGTGTTTATTCCTGCCAAAAGTTAGTGCGCATAATCATTCCAAACTCTCCATCCCGTACTATTTATATTTTGACGATAAATATTCCAAGCCCTCTTTTAGCCTCATCTTATTCCCATAAGTACCGTCTATTTTTCCCAATAAACTTACAACATTTTAGTCGTTTCGCAAATTCTCAATCCGCAACTCTTGTCTCTTATGGTTTTCACTACTTCCGAGGTGGGGTCGTATACACGTAATGTGCAATGTTCCTTTATGCCTCATGTTCTCTTACTCCTTTCATATACTCATTGTCAACTTACAATCTTACCCGAAATCATATTAACTTCGTCTTGGTAGTGGTCTTGTCTTAAACCCTTTTGTCGTACTACCTCTTCTGTCCGTAACCCTGTATTTTCCATTTGCCCCCAGCTCATAGTCAATTAATTACGCCCATCTCAAATGCTTTCTTTGGTACTTTTTTCATTCCTTTCGTCCATGTTCATTTTTCCTTCCACGAATTCCATTTCTAATTCGTTAATCACAATTCGATAAACTGTTGCCGGGAGACATTCTTCAGTCACCATCAGAAGGAACTAAAGCCTGGCAAGCACCGCAGGGCATCCTAGTACTTGGTTCGCACGATTTACCTTCAGATTTACTCTTAAGCTCTGAATGAACTATTTGGGTCACAATTACTTACGCGTATGCTTTACATTCTTTCATCATAGTCACACTCGGTTACCGGGCATTATTGCCCGTCAATTTGGGTCTCCTTCTAAAGCACTGTCACGACCCAACCTAGGGCCATGACAAGTGACCGGGCTTACCCCGTCTGAGAACTCAACCTTTACTACTTACACTCGAATATGGCGATCAATAGTTTTTTTTTTTGAGATTCTCGATAAAATACTAAAGTCGATTTATAACTCAAAGCGTCTTAAAACGTCTTGGCCGACAAATATGCACATACACAAATATATACATGGTACAAGACAAGGCGGGCCGAAGAGGCTACCGCTATACGTACAATAACATAGTGTCCGACAAAACCAAACAAGCACCCATAGCACTCACACTGTATTCGCACGTCTAAAAGTACGACTTGTCAATATATACACAAAATTATACCAAAATAGGAACAGCCTCCGAACGAGTGGAGTTGTCCGACTTCCTGAAAGCCGAATCCCCCTAAGTATTTGGATCGCCAGTCGCGTCCGTACCGCGGCATGAAACGCAAATTTCCCCCGAAGGAAGGGAGGGGGTGCACGGAATATGTACCGACTATGTAAAGCGAGGATAGATAATAATCACCGCGCAATTTAGGAAGGAAGAAATCACAATCAATCCAATACCTGCAAATTTCGCTTAAGGGGAACACATAAATAAATACACAGAGTCCCAAACAAGCTTTAAGTAAATAATGCAATCTAGAACACTTTTTCTAAAAGAGTAATGCAATACATCACACGTGCCGCTTCCGGAAAATTATGATAGCCCTTCAAAAGCCGCCTTCCGCTCGATATCAATAATGGCCTTTTCGGGCAGCAGCTTCAGCGTAGGGAACGATGGCCTCGGCATGCCGCTTCCGGCATAATAATAAAAATGGCCCCTTCGGCATATTAGTAATGATAACGTAAACATAAGTAGTAAATGAAATAAAATAGTAAAGCCTCGCACCCATTTTAGGAGTGGTTTTAGAAAGTTTAGAAAATAAAAATCAATTTTATGTTTCTTTGTACACAACTAGTTCTTTAAAAATCCACAAGGAACCACAAACTAAGCTCAAGCCATTTTGGAAAACCAGCAATAATTATATTAGTAACGTTGTTACACAACAAAAGTATATTATAGAACATAATGAGGTAGTTCAACAACCGGGCCGTAAATGTTGTACCTGCACAAGTCGAATGGAGCATTACAAAGAGTCTCGGATCAAATGTTCACCTGCCGAAAGCCGAGGCGGCGAACATAGATTACAAAGATTAGGCTCCCTAAAGCCATCCATAAAGGTTCCGAGCGATTGATATCGGGCAACCGTTACAAAGGCGGTATGATTCTTTTAACCAAAGAGAGGATTTTAGTTCAATTGCTCGAATGAATAGTACGCGAAATCAAACTCTGATTTCCAAGAAAGGCACTATTCCCGAGGTTCCGATCTTCACTAGTATGACTAGGACATGCCAAAAGAAGGAAAGGTGGTGCTTTATATACCTTATTCACAGTTTTACGTCCGTTCGAGCTCCACTCCCGTTTCTACCAAATCTACAATGGAATAATTAATAAATGGGAGTTACAAGCTTTTAAGAATTCAAGTTAAATCCATGTTTGCCTACCGAAATTTTGGCAAAAGATTTCCCTATATATATACATCCCAGAATCATCTCTTACCAAAATATCAACAACAACAACCCAACAATCATCAACAACCATCATAAACTATATTATGGCACAAAAAGTCCTCCTTACTACATAGTTCAATAATTTTCTATCCAAACTTCACATAATCAAACTAATACCAACATTTTCCATATGCATCAACTACTTCAATATTATTCAAACA
>NW_026715099.1:0-20727 GCF_029784015.1 Lycium ferocissimum | reverse complement strand
ATATAATCCGAGCCTCGGGGTGACTCCACTCTCTAACTCCTAGTATGATATGTGATTGTTATTCGTCCGTAATGTTGAAAATGTTGGTATAGTTGAAATATGATCTCGTTATTTATTACATGATGGACTAATATGTAATGTACAAGAGTTCCTATTTTCAAAAGGAATTGCATAAAAGATGTTTGGTTTTTATATAATGTAACATGCCAATGTCCAAGAATTGATTTAGTTACTATTCATTGAGTCTCAAAAATGTTTTACATATATGTGGTTGCTTATTACTCGCTCGTGCTTACCGCTATGTCCTTCACCGAGTCCCGGCCAGGGTACGTTCTCGTGCGCCGATCTATTATACTATTCACCTAGTCCCTCACTGAGGGCCGGGATATATATATATATATATATGATGATGATGATGATGATGTGATGATATGATGATTTGGAGACGGAGGCCAGTGAGGGCATATATTCCTTATTACCGAGTCCCTTACTAAAGGCCGGGACACGAATATGTTTACGTTTATGATGTTATGATTATAACTACCGAGTCCCTTATTAAAGGGTGGGACACGTTATATATGTTATATACAATGATTATGCGCTTTTGATTATAAAGTATTATATTGACATTGATATGAGAACGATACAAATGGAATATGTTCAAAGGCAAGTTTTATGAAACTCGTGGTCGTATCGAGTCCTATACACCTTGTCTCGTATATGACTCTATTTACTATGTTTCACGCTTTACATACTCGCACATATTTCGACCGACCCCTTTCTTTCGGGGGTCTGCGTTTCATGCCCGTGTGCACGTACACACGCTTCGGAGATCCGCCACTTAGATATCTACTCACCTTATTCCGCAGTGCTCCTTTGTTCCGGGCATAGTTTTGTGGTATAACCTTTTGATATATACATATGTTATCGTTCGTGCACGGCGGTGGCCCCGTCCCGTCATATGATGTCGTTGTCACTCTTAGAGGTCTCGTGGTCACAAGTGTGGGTTTGTGTATGGTTGTTGTTTTGTTATATGGTTATGACTTGTGTCCGGGGGTACCCATTTGCAGTGGTGCCTTGTCGCCTGCGTAGCTATTTATGTTTATCATGGCAATTGCAGATGAAGGTAGCCTTCTCGGCTTATGTTTTGTTGGACGTTCCCTATATATATATATATGACAGCCTTGCCGGCTTTTGGGTGCGATATTAATCGTTATAGGTTGTAACTCTTCAGAGGTAGACACTTTCGACTTGCATATGTTTTACCCTTATATTTATAATAGCTCGTTCATGCTAGTAGTGTATGACTATAGATAGCAAGTGTATACGAGTGTCCAGCTCGGACACTAGTCATGGCCTACGGGGTTGGGTCGTGACACATGCCATAGAAGGAAAAAGAACGAGCCTTAACATACCTGCGCCGCGCCTTACTAGCTACGCTTATTCATCCAAGCTTGGTTCCGCTAGTCTACATTCAAGAAAGTTGATGCAACCATTAGATTCATTGACATATACTTGTCGTATCCTTTCAAGTTCCTTCACTTATGGTCTGTCGTGGAATTTCAAAGATCTCCCCTATAAACATACCACCCCCGAGAATCTAACTCGGCCAAATTTTTAATCAACGACAATCCGGGAATTTAACCCGGCCAAACCAACAATAATACCAACAATTATTCTAACAACACTTCAATAACCAATTCAATTCAATTCAATTCAATTCAATTCACATAATCTTCCAACAACTTAATTAACATACTACTTCATCCGAAACCTACAACTTCAACAACAACCATGTATTTCATGATCATTCGTATGCATTAACTTCGACAACACCCTTCGTTTTACGTCACATAATCCCTAACGACAACAACTAAAATGTCAAATAACATCAATTTACCATAACTTACCAAATCCTATACCATTCGCCACAACAACAATACATAGATTTTTATGAGTTTCCTTCTTTTCTATATATTACAACAACAACACCAAACTATGTAAAATGTATTCATTTATTTCCATGCAACACCACACACCCACACACGGCTATAACTACCATCCACACGACACAACAATTACATTACCAAATAATATTAACCCATCACTTCAATACACTACAATACATATTCGGCCACAACCACACACATGCACGGCCAACACACACCCACCTCTACAACACATGAATTTCATTCACTTTTCCATACTTCAACATGCATAACTATCCATAACACATAAGAAAAGAGTTAAATCTTACCTTTTTCTCAATTCTTCACTTGACTAGGGTTATGAATTTGTGCAAATAAGTGATGCTCTTGTTCCAACAACCCTTCCACGTTGTAGAGGACCTCCAAATGAGCTAGAATATTAGGAGGGAATAATTTTTCCTCATCAAATTTCCATGGCTAGATTTTTCTAGCCATGGCCGAAACTTTGGCCTTTTTTTTTTTTTTTTTTCATCTTTCTTGTTCTTTCTTTCTCTCCAAGCCCTCAATTTAATTATGAAGAATTTGGTCATCTTTCTCCATATATATATACTTGCCCCTTTAAATATAAAATGACCACATGCACCCTTCTTCCTTTCTCTAGAAATCTCTTTTTTTTTTCTTGAAATTTTCTTAAAACAAAAGATGACTTATTTGTCATCTTCTTTTCTTTTCTCTCTTTTTTTTTTTTTCTAGAGTCTTCCTCCCTTTTTCTTGAATTCTCTTAAATATTAGAAGATGACTAATCTTTCCTATTTTTGTCATCTTTTCCCCATATTTACACATGTGCATTTTGCATGGCTTCCACTAAAATAAATATGAACACATGGCCCTTCTCTTGAACCTTCATGAAGCTATGTGAAATTACCATTTTGCCCCTAGTCTTCTACATTATTTCCATGGCCATTTTGCGAATTTCCTTTTTTGCCCTTAGCCTCTCACAATATTCCATATCAACAATATTCCTAAATAATATTAATAACCCTCTTGCGCATTAAAATAGTTTTGGAAGTCGATCTTACCTTCCACATTCCACGACTTCTTCGAAATGTCCGAGCGCACGAAATACGGGCTATAACACTAACAACTTAATCAATATACTACTTCCTTCAAGGCCTTCCAACTCCAATGAAAACAATAACAACCTAATAATTCATACACCAACAATATCATACTAGTCTCATTATCTCCCATGCATGCAAGAACATTATATTGCATTTACATAAACTTACACAACAAGTCTCCAACCACCACAACTTCACTAAACTCATTAAGCTTCTATTTGCAACATGAAATCGATAACACAACAACCAAAATATTAAATAAACATGCTCACCATTCTTTCATAACTCAACACATATACACGGCTATACACCTAATATACATCACACGGCCACCTCCTTATTTTCATGTTCTTCATGAATTTCATCTATTTTCATACACCATACCATGCACAAGCATCCATAACGTAAAAAGGAAGTGAATTCTTACCTTCTTCCTTGATTCTTCACTTGGCTAGAATTGCAACTATATGAACATATGTTTTCCTTGCTCCAATGAATACTCTACCTTGCTAAGGGCCCTTGGGATTGTTTGGCTAGAAGGGAATGATTTTTGGATGAAAATTTTCCAAGGTTCTTGTGGGCATGGAGGTGGCCGAATGGCCTCTTCTAATTTCTCCTCTTTTCTCTTGTTCTAGCTCTCTTGAAATTTCTAGAGTTATGAAGAAAATAAAGGGTGGTCTTCATTTAATTCACATGGATTTAATTAATTATGGGCTTGGGACAAAGGAGCCATGGCCGGCCACCTTACACCCTTGGGCCTTTTTGTTCTCTTTTTTTTTTTTGAGCCCAATTAGTTATGGGCCACCTTTGGTAATTTCCAAAGCTATTTTCCCAGATTCCGATTTTGCCGTTAGCCTTCCTCCGTACTTCCACATCAATATTTTCATAGCCAACATTCATATTAAATGAGATCAAAATGTTGCCTCATCTCTTGCTAGTCACAAGATATATATTTTTTGAAAGTGCAAAACACGGGATGTAACATCCTCCCCCCCTTTAGAACATTCGTCCTCGAATGTTGAACTGGCCTCATAGTGTATTATGATACTCCGGGGAGGTCTCCTTCATAGATACTTCACATGTCGCTTAACATATCCATTTTAGGAGCTTAAGTTGCCTTTGTACCGTAGGTCAATTGAGTTAGCCCCGAACGATGGCCCTACGTTAACAGGTCCCCTTTATTAGATCTTGAACCGTCATAGTCCATTTCAGGTTTAACATGTTCTCCCCCCCCCCCCACACCCCTTTTATTAAGAGGGTCCACACACGCCTATGCCCTTTAAATAGTCGTCGCCTTCCGCGATCTCTTACAACTGGAATTCCTTCTTCGCGGAGTTTGTGCGTCTATTCCCTTGCTATATATGTTCCCGTATATTACCGCATTAGGGCATTCTAGCCTTAACTAGGGTGGGTTCGGCATCGGTCTTACCCAGTGACACCCATACTTATATCCTTCATCATGTCTTTTGAATTCCGTCCAGCTAGCATATTCTATGTATCACGACACTATTTGTTAGGATTCTACAGTCACCGATAAGATGTCATGTACGTATATTCACTTCCACCACTATTCTACTCACAAACCCTTCCAAAAGCTAATCAAGCTTTCTTTAGTCCTGAGGCTCTATCGTGCTTTCTCCCCTCCTGCTAGTCTAGTCCGTCCCAGCCTACACGACGTCTGTAGAGTTTCTAACCACTTCACGCACTGTAATATACTTTAGGCTACCTAATTTCACATTCGTCTCTTGTCCCCATATTTACGAAATTTTCAGCGTATTTCTCAGGGGTCACCCATCCTGAAATTGCTCTCACCTTAGCACGCTTAACCTCGAAACTTTAATGCCTTTCAATGCATGAATGCCAGTATAATTATATCGACTGCCCCGCGCGACCTTTGTCACATAATTTGAAGTAAGTCGGGGTCCTAGCAACTTTCAAAGCGTCCTCACGGCGGGTCCCACTCCTATCTTCACTTTTCGGACCATACAATTACCATATTGTCTCTGTTTAAATCTTCGCTATCTACTCCCATCCATACATATGATTATCTTTTATCCGGGGTTTAAATTCGCCCGGTGGCGGAGGCATCTCGCCGCTATTACTCGCGACCGCTAGGTCCTTGGCCCCTTTTTTTTTTTCTTTTTCTTTTTTTTTAACTACTGTCTGCTGCCATTAATTAATATTGTGCAGAGATCACGTATACATAGAAGGTTTCGAAGAAAATCTCATATACCTGTAGCCGATCAATCTCGGGCCTGATTCGGGGAGCTGCCATGTGAAGTGTGCTCCTCATCCTCATCTGTCTGTCCCCCGCTCGTTTGACTCCCATCGTTTCTCGCATCCGAATTGGAGGAGTACAGATAGCCAGGCGATTCCTGGTTCATTGATGGCCAGGACAATGGACAGGAGTAGTCCGTGCCACTCTCAGAGGTGGCCTGTCCGACATAGCGCTCCATCACAGGAGCAACTGGTGTATAACCAGAAGTCTCTTCCTCCGTTGTCCCAGAAGAATGCTCCGACGGGTCTGTGTCATAACTATCCTCCGTGGGATCCTCTGACAGATCCGTATCATAGCTGTCCTCCGTAGGATCTTCTGACGGATCTGTATCATAACTGTCCTCCGTATGATCCTCTAACGGATCTATATCATAACTGTCCTCCGTAGGATCCTCTGATGGATCTGTATCAATCGAATAGCCGAGGCTCCCCTTACTCGGCTCGGAGATACTCTAGGGGCCTTCCGGTGCCCCCACTATCCGAAGTCGCTTCTCTCTTCGACACACGAAACCATAACACAGGATTAAGAAAGAATATAGAAACCTGGTAACATAGCTTATCGCACGATCTAGAGTACAAAGAAGGTCATATTTCCTAAATGCCCTGCAGCCTCCTGTTTATAAGTGTGGCGCGCTACACACCCATAAGTTGTGGACTCTACCGGACACGGCTCGTAGACAAACCTCTAGGACCGCCTGCTCTGATACCACTTCTGTCACGACCCAACTAGGGCCGCGACGGATACCCGATACTTGTACCGAGCACCCCTTATCTATCTTTTTACCTCTATCACTGAGTGGGCCATATGAACTGTACCAATTTTTTCTTGTTACTAACATTAACATTAGTAGCGAATTTGTGAACATAGGCTAATAAACTTTGCTTGAACATTATACAGCGTCGAGGACAATCAGAAATACAAAACATCTAACTGTACATATCTGTCTACGAGCCTCTAAACATAGTATACATATACATAGGAAGGGCCGAATGCACGCGTGCCCGAATATATATATATATATACAAAATAGTACCAAAGAACTGAGGCTCCGGAACAACTGGAGCGCTGCTACAATACTGCTGATGGAGCTCCTAGGGGTCAAGTCTGTCCACCTGCTGACCTGCGCGGCATGGAACGCAGCGTCCACAAGAAGGGACGCGCACGAACGAAGGTGTACCGAGTATGTAAGGCATGGAAATTAATACAAACAGGAGCATAGAGTAGGATTAACAATATCATGGGGTCATATATATATAATGGGACAAGAAAGTAACCTGTACATAGGAATACCCCTTTCAAGCCGGATACCGTGCATGCTTGCCTTTCCTTTTCAGATTAAAAACATTTCTTTTCATAGACATAGAAAATAGAACTCATGTCTTGTCGTGTCTTGTCATAACATATCATATCGTATCATATCATATCATGTCGTATCATATCATATCATATCATATCATATCATATCATATCGTGTCATGTCATAGCATATCGTGTCATGTCATAGCATATCGTGTCATGTCATAGCATAGCGTGTCATGTCATAGCATATCGTATCATGTCATAGCATATCGTATCATGTCATAGCATATCGTGTCATGTCATAGCATATCGTGTCATGTCATAGCATATCGTATCATGTCATAGCATATCGTGTCATGTGATAGCACCGAACAATGTCGGCTCGCCCGCATAGCGCCGAAATACGTCGGCTCGCCCATATAACCCGCGTCCGGGCATCCCGCGTCCGGGATGATAACGCCAGCTGACCAGGTGGCAATGAAACATGTTTCCCTTCCCATTCCCCCATGTATCCCTTCCCCCACCCCCATGTACATATACATATCACCTTGAAGGAACGATAATTATAAGGCGGGACTATTAACGGAAAATAATATTAAAAGGAAACATGAAACGAAATCATGGACATCATAAACGTTAGTTCATATGCTTGAACTCTTTAGAAAATAGTATCATAACCAAGAAATAAAATTAAAGATCAAGGACAAGTTTAACACTTTCATACTCGCATTGGATTCTGAACTTAAGGCTCTTAGTCATGGATTCATTCTTATTGTACTTGTCATAGACATATTCTCTTCCTTACATCATCATTATCATTATTATCATCGAAATATTCTCATTAGAATAGTTACAACACTTATCGTTTGATCAACGAAGTAATAAAGAAAATCCGAGAACAAAGGGGCCCACCTCGATTCAAATGAGGTGGCGTACACAATTTACATATGTTACATTCCAAGACGTCACTTATGAGAGTTTTAAGGTAGTCGGTCTTATTTGTGCGAGTTCTAGATGTTTAGGTAACTTTCCAACATTTTATGCAAAATATTAATTCAATTCTATTGAATGAAAAAGGATCAATTTCAATCTCGGATTTCTAGGAAAGGAATTGTCCCCGAGACCTGTGTCCAAACCTATTACGTCTAAGACATGCCAAGGAAAGAGGGTGAAGCCTTACATACCTTTTTCCGCTCCTTGTGCTACTCCAAATTCAAGTTGCAAATCCGCCAAAATCTACAATTTGGTCATGTTTACCAAACATTAATTTGAGCATCTAGAAGTAAAATCTCAAGGTAACACTTGTCTACCGAAATTTCGGCAGCACTTCTCCTGTAAATACACCATACCACCAAGTTCAACTTGGCCAATTTTAACCAACAACAATCCGGGAATTCAACCCGGCCAAACTATCAACAACAATGCCAACAATCATACCAACAATTTCAATAATCACCCTAAGATACATTCTAACAACTTAATCAATATACTACTTCCTTCAAGGCCTTCCAACTCCAATGAAAACAATAACAACCTAATAATTCATACACCAACAATATCATACTAGTCTCATTATCTCCCATGCATGCAAGAACATTATATTGCATTTACATAAACTTACACAACAAGTCTCCAACCACCACAACTTCACTAAACTCATTAAGCTTCTATTTGCAACATGAAATCCATAACACAACAACCAAAATATTAAATAAACATGCTCACCATTCTTTCATAACTCAACACATATACACGGCTATACACCTAGTATACATCACACGGCCACCTCCTCTATTTTCATGTTCTTCATGAATTCCATCTATTTTCATACACCATACCATGCACAAGCATCCATAACGTAAAAAGGAAGTGAATTCTTACCTTCTTCCTTGATTCTTCACTTGGCTAGAATTGCAACTATATGAACATATGTTTTCCTTGCTCCAATGAATACTCTACCTTGCTAAGGGCCCTTCAAGGGATTGTTTGGCTAGAAGGGAATGATTTTTGGATGAAAATTTTCCAAGGTTCTTGTGGGCATGGAGGTGGCCGAATGGCCCACTTCTAATTTCTCCTCTTTTTCTCTTGTTCTAGCTCTCTTGAAATTTCTAGAGTTATGAAGAAAATAAAGGGTGGTCTTCTATTTAATTCACATGGATTTAATTAATTATGGGCTTGGGACAATGGAGCCATGGCCGGCCACCTTACACCCTTGGGCCTTTTTGTTCTTTTTTTTTTTTTTTTTTTTTTTGAGCCCAATTAGTTATGGGCCACCTTTGGTAATTTCCAAAGCTATTTTCCCATTCCGATTTTGCCCTTAGCCTTTCTCAGTTTCCACATCAATATTTTCATAGCTAACATTCATATTAAATGAGATCAAAATGTTGCCTCAGCTCTTGCTAGTCACAAGATATATATTTTTTGAATGTGCAAAACACGGGATGTAACATTATGGGTCGAGAAATTGGATCAAACATCGTGTGGGGTGTTTATGGAATATTTTGGTATTGCTAATATTGTTGTCGATGTTGGTATTGTTGTTGTTCTTGTTGGTTGCTGAATTGAGGTTTTAGGCTAGGCATATAAACAGAGGAGATGCTGCCGAAATTTTGGCAGATTCTAGAAAGATTTATTTGGAGGCTTAGGATGAGTATATAACAACGGGCCTAACAATAGTATGAATGGTTTTATATGTAGATTACGAGACTATGAATGATCTTACGTAGATTGCAAGGCAAGAAGTAAGTTGGAAAGTGAAATGTAAGCTTCCAGGTATGTAAGGCAAACCTTTCTTCCTTTGGCATGATCCTTGTTGCTATTCATTCTATATGTACCCCATATGATTCTATTCTTAGACACGTAAGGTCTAAATGCTTCTTGTGATGGCTTATTGATATTGTACTCCTATTTTGTTCCGAAGGGAACACCCATAAGGTTCCACGTTGAGTTGTGTATATGGTTCTACTAACGATTTCGAGGAAATGAGTTTTATACTAAAGAAAATATAAAGTTTGATTTTCAAAACCACTCCGAAGGGGGTGCGAGATTTTACTACTTCATTTCATTTACGATTTATGTTTACATTCCATAGTATTATCCCTTTGTATTGATATGATCATTTATTCTTTGGGTAAGGCAATAAGATGAAATTGAATGGAATATAGGTAGTAAGAATTTCATAACAATTCTACCCTCAAACCTGGAAGTATGTCCTCCTGAATCTAGTGAGATACAAATTTAATAACTTTTATGAAAGACTAAGGCTAATAATTTGATTGTGATGAAAGGATTAGTGACTTATGATATGATTGAAATTGATATTTGTGGATTGAGTATGTGTTGACGTGATTGTGATATTATTAAGCCGGAAGCGGCTGCCCGAAGGGGCCATCATTATTAAGCCGGAAGCGGCTGCCCGAAAAGGCCATCATTATTAAGCTGGAAGCGGCTACCCGAAGGGGCCATCATTATTATGCCGGGGCCGTCCGAAGGGACTATTGTGATACTAGCCGGAAGCGGCAGTCCGAAGGGACCATTTTGTTAACATGTCGGAAGCGGCATGTGTGTTGGATTGCATTATTTACTTAAAGATTGTGTTGAGACTTCGTGTGCATATTTATGTTTCTTCCAGCGAAGGCTGCAGGTGTTGAGTTAGATTGTGATTTCTTCTCTCCTAAGTCAAATTATGATTATGACTTGTTGCCACACATACTCGGTACATTTTCCATGCCGACGTCCTTTTGCACAGGGACGCTTCGTTCATGCTGCGGCCCAGTTGTTTTAGCGAGGTTAAGTGTATATCTAGGATGCTTAGACGTCGGTGGGATTGGCAAGTTCCACCTCATTCAGGAGTCATGTCTGAGTCATGAATAGATATGTATGATTATAGGTATGTCGGGTCCTCATCGACTCATAATGTTCGGTTACTTCTTAGAGACTTCCCCGACGATTGTCTGTGGTATGTTTGTCGAGATGTCGACGGAGAGTGATGTCGAGTTGAGTCATTTGTGTACTTTAAAAGAGTATGTATTTTAGATGATTTCTATTTGGAAAAGTTTTATGTTCTTAAAAGTTTTAAAATGACAGGTTTTGATAGAGCGAATGTCAGAGGGTTCGGTCGACTCTGATGAGAGTCAGGTGCCCGTCATGCCCTATCAGGATTGGGGTGTGACAATCAACAACTCATTCCAAGTCGCAAGTTCAAGTCTCAAATTCTAACTTCACGATCAAACTTTGAGATCAAGGTACCCACTGAAAGAAGGTGAGGTGATAACTGAAGATCCAAGTGAAGATCTAAAGGAAGGCTCAAGACAAGTAGAGCAGATAGGATCTTACATTTCATTTCGTCTTTTATTGTATTTTTCATTCTTTTTATGTAATAATAGGAGCCACGGACCGGAACCTCGAAAAGGCCTCACTCGATTCTCCAACTCATCATTCCATCCATATACTCACTTGAACTACACGTGACCTGATTCCCTTATAACTCGTGATATGTAGGCTGCCCAAAACCAGGACTCGGTCACATCCTTTTCTTTTATTTCTTTTCGCCTTTCAAATAATAGTCAGGTCAAAAATCAGTCACAGTGTTCACTTCTTTGCCTGAAAACTCTTCATGTTTCCAAGCAAAGAGGGACATTCTGTGAACACCTTACTTTTGACCGAACATAAGTTTTACACCATTTTTAGCATTTAAATATTTCTTTTAGGTTTAGTTAAATAATTTAATTTTTATATCATTTTTAGTAAGTTTTATTTTATTTTATTTTATTTTAACAAAAACTACAAAAAATAGAGTCACATTTTAGGATGTCTTGTTTCATTTTTTTCAAAAGAATTTTCTTTTCTAAAAAATGTGTTTTCTTTTAGGTTTTTGATAAATAAGCTAGTGATTTTAGTATTCTTATTAATTACATTTTATTTTGGACTAACTATTTAGCTTTTCTATATTTTTATTGATCTAAACATAGCTAGTAATATTTTCTTTTCATCATATTCTCTTTTTACCTATTAAGGGAAAAAATAATTAAAAAGATGAAAGAAGATACTAACCTAAAATACTAACCAGCTACCTAAAGTCCCCACTTTTTTCTAACTACCCTTAAAACTCCATGAAACTCACGTCCCCTCTCCCTATCCTAATCCTAAAATCAATCCCCTTCTCCCTTGAAACACTAAGCCACCATTATCCATTAAATTCCCCACTCCCTCACGTCTCCATATTTCATGCAATGCACCCACATATATTATATATTGTTAACACAACACGAAAACACAAAAAAAACCAGTGAACAGAGACAAAAAAAAAAAAAAAGAATACGGATGAGGAGAAGAGACAAGAAGGCAAAATATCTATTGTCACCTTCATCTTCTCCTAAACCAGTCACCAAAGTTCCTTAAACACCACCATAACATCTCGTTTTC
This sequence comes from Lycium ferocissimum, assembly GCF_029784015.1. Taxonomy (NCBI): domain Eukaryota; kingdom Viridiplantae; phylum Streptophyta; class Magnoliopsida; order Solanales; family Solanaceae; genus Lycium; species Lycium ferocissimum. The sequence goes on along the minus strand of NW_026715099.1, from coordinate 8,677 downwards.
TGTCCAAAATTCGGGTTCCGTTCATGGTCCGTGGTTCAAACTCCTGTCGTTGTTTGCTTTATTTGGATAGATGAGTTCGACGAAGTTCGTGGTAATAAAGTTCTTAGTAAAGAGATTTACATCGAGAGGTCCATATTCTACTCTTTTTCTCCTTATCTGTAATTGTTATACAAATGTGATGTTGGCACGTTCTGTTTAGACGGTTGATATATACATATCTATGTTGCAACTATTATTTTATGGTTTATGCTAGTTCATCAGTTATTAACAATTTATGTTGCTAGAATCATGTTAGCATTGTTTAATCAAAATAAATTAGGTTTCAGTTTAGTGTGTTAAAAAAAATCATATGAATTTGTTTTGCATGTCTTAACCGCCCATGTGTTTGAGCCCAACTAGATAACCAAGTCTTCACTAGATCATAAGTGACAGCAAAAAATTATGTCAAGTGATTTAGAGGATATTAAAAAAAAAAAAGACCAAAGGAAAACTAAATCTGTGGTTTAATAAATTGGATGACAAGATTGGACTAATTTCTTAGTCATTTGAAGTTAATTTATTAGTGCAAATTTATGGAGAAAATGGCTGCGCACATGCACAAATATGTGAGCATCTATGACTATCAAGAAAATGATCCGTGTGTTTTAGTCTTTGTTAATAAAATTAACGAAGGAAGAGTGCAATGTATTTGATGTTAAAGTAGCGTTATGAACTACTGAGCATTTGAGTTTAATTTTCATTGTTTCGTGTGGTTCATGTGATGTGAAATTTGAATTGTTTTTTTAGCTATTTATTTCAGTTTCAAATCATATACCTCGGGCCAAGACCAATGTTTAAAGCCCAAATAATTAATCATTGTGAGGAATCGAGATACACAAATTCAGGTCAAGTCCCAGTGCCAAGTAAAACAAAAGGGGAAAAAAAACATTAGTAAGGGAGTGAGACAAGTTGCGAATTGGTTTCAAAACTGGTTGTAAAAGAGTGGAAAAGGGATCAAATAATCATCATGGTTTAAGCAAAGGCGAATAGGCTCAAAATTCTAGGTGTGATACACAAGTTAAGGTTGCGTTTACACGTCTTGACCGATGTATGTCGAGGCTGAGCTCGCAACTACGCATCTTAGTTAAGACTAATAAAAGTTCAACAATATTTTAAGCGAATCATAGGCATAACTAATAAATACGTTTTATCCAAAATAATTTAAGCCGAACACAAGTTGATAAAGCGACCGTGCTAGAACCACGGGATTCAGGGAATGCCTCATACTGTCTCCCCGATCAACAGAATTCCTCACTCGGAATTTTGTTTTCGCAGGCCAATAAAAGTAGAGTCATTTTCTTTTGATTAGGGATTCATAAGGTGACTCGGAACACCAAAACTCAATTTCAAGTGGCGACTCTGAATAAATAAATTAATCCCTTTTCAAAACGTCACTTTAATTGAAAAAAGTCTTTTTAAATCCTTTTAAGCAGGGTGAAAAAAAGGGGTATGACAGTGTCAATTGGTATCAGAGCCACTAATAGGTTTACCCTAGCAAATCTAGTCTTTGGATTTGATTCCTACAAAAAAAACAAAAGAGAGAATTCGAAATTCTTGGAAACCCTGCAAATTTTGTGTTTATTTTGTAGTTTTGACACTAGATTCTTGTTCCCTAGTGTTTTTGGAGTCCAAATCTTAAGTTTCAAGTTGTTTGGAGTCATATTGGGTCATCCACTATTAGTGGACCTTGATGGTTGAAGAACATATTGGGGGTTTTAATGAAGAAGTAGAAATTGAAGCTTGAAAGTTATTGGGTTGTATTCTCCTAGTGAAGAAGGTTAAGAATCCGAAATTTTAAGGTATTTGGAGTAGATTTGGCTTAACCACCATTAAAGGACCTTGAACTTTTGAAAAACTTGAGAGTGGGTCTTGTTGAAGAAAGGGTTTATTGACTTGGATTTCTAGTGGGTTTTGTTCTCTACATCAAGGAGACCCTAGATCTAAAATTTGGAGTGATTTTGAGATGAATTGAAGGTGGTTAGATTTTTGAATGTTCTCCATGTTCTTGAGCATCTTCATACCTTCACCTTGAAGAAATAGGCAAAAGAGGGTATTTTGTCAAAAAATCTTCAAGTCTTTGGTTGAAAAGTGCTTGTGGGCCCAAGGGAAAAAAGGAGGGAAAATAAAAAAAATCATTCCACATTTCAAGTTAAAAAAAAAGAAGAGGAAATTCCATGTCAGCATCCATGTCAGCATCCATGTCATCGCTGACATCAGCAACACGCGTAAGACCAGTCCCACTTGCACCTGCAGGCGCGAGGGGCCTAATTTCAAGAAGTAAATTTTCTTTTTTCTAATTGTTGGGCCAGGATTTTGGCCTGATTTTAGGGGGGTATATCTTCGCGTGTATAAGGAGCTATGGGAAAATTCAAGTTCAGCGAGTCTACTTTCCAATGCAACAAACTTTTCGTCAATCGGAGATCTAAACAAAAAGTTACGTGCGTTTTAATAAAACGCTGCAAGCAGCCCCAAAATTTTTTTTAACCTCAAAATTTTTCTTAGTGTCCAAACTTCTCCAAATTTTTCTAAGTTTGTGGCTAAGGTTTGTCTCCTTCTTATCTACTTTCTTTGATTCTCTAAGCTAATTAACAACTAGTAATTGTGCATACTTGATTGTTAATTAGTTCTTGAGTCCCATTTCTTTTCGTACCAATTCTTTTTGTTCTTTTCTTGTTTAATCATTGAAACTTCTTGATTCAAGTCCGTTAGTTTGAATTGACTCATCCATTCTCCTAATTGAACAAGAATCCATTCCGGCCAATAGTAGAAAATAAGTCCCTTGTGACTAATCAAAGATTAACAAGAACACAATCATTGGCCGAAGCAATTTGTAAAGCAATCAAAGGTGCGCATACTTGATGGTTCGTGAGTTGCTTTTCACTAACTTAACGTGTTTGCTTGTTTTGTTGAGTATCTTTTACAGGTACCGTAGGAACGGGAGATGAATCTCAAGTTCCCACTAGGGAACCCACATTTATTGATGTGATGAATATATTAGCATCCTTTAATAGTCAAATAGACTCCTCGACTAAGTGGATGCATGTGGTTAGTGGGAGCTTGGTCGATATTAATGAAAGTCTTGGAAGAACTTCTTCTCAACCCCAAGGTAAAGAAGATTCCTTATGTGAACTTCAAGGTACAAAAGCTAAGCTCAACACTTCAAATATTTCAAATGAACAAGTTAGTAAAGTGAGTGTGAGTAATGGCTTGTCTTTAATTGAGCTTAATGATTCTTTACCATGTGTTGATTATGTCATTGTAGAAAGTGCTCATACACTAGTTGATCCTTTTGATGACCGAATTGATCCTTCTTGCAAGGTCGATTTGTCTCTACCTAGCGCTGACACTTGTGATTTAAATGATAGTGCATTGTCAATTGATAAGATTGCTCATACACTGGTTGATCCTTTTGATGACCAAATTGACTCTTCTTGCAAGATCGATTTATGTCCACCTAGTGTTGATACTTGTGAATTGAATGGTAGTACATTGTCATGTGGTAATCATGTTAGTAAATCTTGTGACCTTGACATGCCACCACCTAGTGTCGATATTTGTGATGATCAACTTACTTGTAATGATAATCCACTAGTGGTGGAATCTTGTGATGTGCTTAATGAGCCTCTAACTAGTGATGTAATTGGTCATTTGAGTGAATGTGACACCCCACCTTGTTTGTTTCATGTTAAAATCAGTCTTTTGATCTTGTTTTAGTGTCATGTGATAAGTCTCAAGATTGTAATAGTGATGTGTATCTTGTGGATAGTCATGTAAATGAATGTGCTTTGAAAGATGACATTGGCTTTTTGAGAATGAATTAACATGCTTTGACCCCTCATTGTTCATGGATTACTCTCTGTTTAAAGATAATGCCTTATTTGACGTTAACATGACTATTGAAACTGAAGTGACTAGTGGAATGTATGGTAATGTTGAAAGTGTAGCCACTTTTGGGGCTACAAGGTATTTGAAAATCCACAATGGAATGATGACACTCTTCCCTATAATAGAGATATTCCCTTGGGGGATTATGCTACACTTGTTGTTACACCCCGTATCTTCGAAGAAGCACTTATCAAATTTGAAACATAAGTACGTTGAGTTATGGTTAAGTAAAACCACTTTGGAATGTGTTCTTAAGGATCAAGCATTATTAAGTATTTTAACGAGTGAAGGATGTATATAAGGTATACTAAGGTTTTATAAGGAAATGAGTGGAAGTAATGGAGTAGTACGACTTTCGAGAAAGGATGGGTGAAGTTTGCGTGTGAAAATTTTGGTCCAACTTGGGGGACGAATATCTCTTCGCATATGAAGTGTTTTGAAGTGAAACAAAAGCCTAAAATGAAGTTCGTCAAGTCTAGTTTCCAACGCAACAAACCGCTCGTCGATAGGACATCAGAGTAGAGAATTATGAACATTACAAGTTCGGCTGACAAAGTAGAAACGCGTTGATACTTGGCCGATATCATAAAGATGTGCTTACTTGGCATGGTGGTACCGAGTTGCTACACTACTGCTACAGTGACCCCCCGAATTTGACCCTTATATAAGGGGTAAAACTCTCTTTTTGTTGCCAATTTTAGCCCTAGCGAAATTTCAGAACCGGTAGGGAGAGTGAGAGTACCAAAAAGTGAGCAATTTTCAAGTGACGGAATATTAGTTTAGGTCCGGATAACACGTGGTTGTGATTCTAGTATTATTTTGCGATGTATTTTAGCGTGGATATTGAAGATATTGCTTTCTTAACAAGAAAAAAAAGGCATGAATCTTTCTCTTTTGGTATTATTTAAGGCTTATTCTCGAAGACAAAGTCGTTAAATAATTGTGTAGTAAGTTGGTTAGTTATGGAAGTTGGAAAACATATATTGTTTTATGGTACATATTGGTGTTAGAAATGATATTATTGATGTTGGTATGGTTGCTCGTTGTTGTTGGGCTACGAATTGAGATTTCGGGCTAGGCATATAAACGGACGAGACGGGTCCCGATTCCCAAATATAAAATAGTTTAATTTGAAAACTTAGGACAAGTGTACGGTGATGAGTCTAACGTTAGTGTAATTGCTCTCGAATGTAGATTTACGATCTCGGGCGGATAAACGTAACTAGTAGCAAGTCGAACAGGTATGTTAAGGCTCGTCCCTTTCTTTCAAAGGCATGATTCCTATGGTATGATTCCATAAGTGTTTCCATAACCTCCTTGATTTCAAAAGCTAGAAGTTATGACTCTTAAAGCTTCTTATGATGTTGAAAATGCGAATGTTTTTATGAGGATTATGTTGAGGATGATTTTATGCTTAAAGGTCTCGAATATGATTTAAACGATGATATATATATGTTATATATATATATATATACATATATATATGATATATATACATTGTTATATGATCTCATATATAAATTGTTCCTCCAAGGTATATATATATATATATATATATATATATATATATATATATATATATATATATATATATATATGACATTACAGAGAGCTCTATTATTTCATTTTGATTATGCACTGCACTTATTTTCATTCTTCATGTATATGTAAGGCACAGTTGATAGGGGGTGACGCTGTGATCTTTGTTGTGCATTACAAGGCCCAGTTGTCAGGGGGTGATGCTGTGGCCCTTGATGTGATGTGTATGTATATGGCACAGTTGACAGGGGGTGTGCTGTGGCCTTTGTTGTGTTGTGTATATATATGCTTGACGGGGGGGTGTGCTTGGCATTTGTTGTAATGTGTATATGTATGGCACGTTCTGACGTATAATGGGATGTGGATACCTTCTTGTGATGTGTATATATATACCTCGGACAGACGGTGAGGTCGTAGCCTTTGTTATGATGTGTATATATATGGCACGAGATTCGAAGGGCCCGGGTGACGCTGTGGCCTTTGTTGTAATATTTCTATGGATATATGTGTTTCCTTGATATAACTATACTGTTGCATTTAATTTGCCCATTCATTGACATGTGTCAAATGTTTTCCATGATTTTATGTATATGTCGATTTCATGCCTTACATACTCGGTTATTCATGGACCCCTTTCTTCGATGGCTTTCATGCCCGCGGATGGATATTTCCTCGCACATGGTGATCCTCCGTACAGGACTTCTGCCAGAGCTTGAGAGCTCCATTGTTCCGGAGCTTGAGTTATTGATACATCCCTTTGACATAGACTTGGTTATACTGCGAGTAGAGGCCACGACATATGTGGGTTGTGTATATACGATTTGGTCGGCTATATCGATGTAGTTCATCTTGGATGTCCCGGTATAGTGGCGGCCTTGTTGGCTTGCATATTTGTTATGGTTTGGTTAAGGCGGCTTCTCGAGAGGGTTCTCTTTGATGTATCACATGATGAGTTCATAGCATGCTTTTACAGAGTGCCATATTATTTTTAGTTTCAGTCTGATTATATCTAGCAGGTCGTATACGGGTGCCCAGCTCAGGCACTAGTCATGGCCCATCGGTTTGGGTCGTGACAAAAGTGGTATCAGAGTAGTTCATCCTTAGAGTGTCTACAGAACGTGTCTAGTAGAGTCTTGTTTATCGGTGTGTTGTGCACCACATCTATAAACAGGAAGAAAGATGACATCCTAAATGTCTTGTTTATCGGTGTGTTGTGCACCACATCTATATACAAGAAGCTACAAGACATTTAGGATGTCATCTTTCTTTCTGATCATAGATCGAGCAAAGAGAGCCAATGATAGGAAAGCTCGTTCTTGGTACGATTTTTGTTAAATTGCGGGATTTTATTGGGGAAGAGGATAAGTTCGGTTAATGGGAGCGTAAGTGAGGCTCGAAAAGGGACATGAAATCTTTTGTATCACCCGTCAACTCGGGATCGAGGATGTCAAGAGGTATATAGAAATTGTCAGTGATTCCATGTGATCGGACCCATCGGAGGATGTGGCTCCGAGGAGGAGACCCGTTGAGAAATCTTATGACAAAGACCATGGATTTAAGGGTTCACGAGACTCCCGTGGACGAAGACGTAATTGAGGAAGTACGAGTTTGGCACATTCTAGATTTTCCTCACGTTTCGGTATTATGTTAGGCCTCACACATCTAATCATAAGGAAACAAGCATTTTTTCAAGAGCACACTTCACTCTATATACATAAGCCCTTCGACTATCAAAATAATATATAAATACAATGTGTCTTCTATGGAGATTTCCTATGCCCGTACATAATTACTTCGAGGTCTACTAGGATAGTGATGAGCGGAAATCCTAAGACAGGATGCACACACCCAACCTTCGTCGGGCGTGACGGGCACCCGACCCTCGTCGAGTCGAGCGAACCCTTAGACGTCAACTCAATTTTTTTTTTTTTTAAAACAAGAATTGAAAGTTGTAAATGAAATACCAAAATCGACACGTGGCTCAAGGTATCTCAAACATGATATATAGATACATACGACATAAAACAAGGCGAGCCAAAAGGGCCTCCGCCATTTCTGTACAACAAAATAATGGCCGACATGGCCAAACAGTAACCATGACTCCCACGGCGTTCGCAGACTTCTAAAGAGTATGACACCGTACAATATATAAAGCTATACCAAAACGAGGACAGCCTCACGGAGCAAATGGGTTTAACTCTCCAATGCTATCTCCTCTAAGTGGGTCCCCTGTCGCGTCCACGAACTGCACGGGCATGAAACGCGACCCCGAAGAAAGGGGTCGGTACGGAATATGTAATTAATATGTAAGCGAAAATAAATAGATAATAACCACCGCGCAATTTAAGAGGGAAGAAATCACATACAACCCAATACCTGCAACCTTCGCTTAAGAGAAGACATAAGTAGATGTACAGAGTCGCAAGCAAGCCTTAAGTAAATAATTGCAATCCAATTAACAAATCCAGAATAAGTGACACAGTACATCACACGCGCCGCTTCGGCAAAATAATAATAACAATAACAATAACAATAATAATAATAATAATAATAATAATAATAGCCCCATCGGGCAGCAGCTTCGGCTCGATATCGATAATGGCCCCGCGGAGCATTGCCGGCTTCCGGCATAATAATGAAGATAGCCCGCGGGCGTGCCGCTTCCGGCATAATAATAAAGATGGCCCCGCCGGGCATTGCCGCTTCCTCGGCATAATAACGATGGCCCGCCGGGCATAATAGAATAATAATAATAAAATATCGCACCCCCCCGGAGTGGTTTTTGAAAAGTCTTATAAAATATCACACTCCCTTCGGAATGGTTTTGTACACACCCCGCCGAGTGGTTTTGGAAAAGCCTTAGGAAATAATATATCACACCCTTTCGGAGTGGTTTTAAGGAAGCTTTAGAAAATATCACACTCCCTTCGGAGTGGTTTTGAAAAGTTTTATAAAATATCACTTAATAGAGTCATTCATGGAAGATTCAAGGCAATTCGATTACATTAGGCAAGTTACGACGTTTGAGCATTTTCCAACAAGTTAGGAGGATACTAGTTCAATTGCACATTAATGAATAGTGCTCCATTTCGTAATTGGATTTCGACGAACGAATAACCCCGAGGCTTAAATTCAAGCCTAGTATACCTAGGACATGCCAAAAAGGAGGGAAAGAATAGCTTTACATACTTACGGTGCCCTATTCTTGCTTGAG